>NW_026123776.1:300000-505526 GCF_025177605.1 Cucumis melo
GTCAGAAACCACTGGAAATGCACTTGCAGCGAAGGAAACGGGCTGAGCTCGAGGACTTCCGGTGCTCGTCCCAAGAAAACGCGAGCGGGAATGCCCCGGACTCAGTTTTCTCGTCCTGGGGTAAAAAGCGGTCCCCCGACGGTTTCTTCCCTTTGCTCCGTATTGGTCATAAGTCTTTCGATCTTCGGGTCTCGTGCTCCGAGGACTTCAACGCACACTCCTGGCATGCTCCCTGACACGTTTTCCGGAGGTATAGGTCGGGAAGCGAGCTCGTTGGAGGGAGAACTGTGGTGCGACCCAAAACGGTCCAAAAGATGGCCGAAGCTTCCAACGAGTGGCGAACGCTCGTCCGGTGTCAGAAACCACTGGAAATGCACTTGCAGCGAAGGAAACGGGCTGAGCTCGAGGACTTCCGGTGCTCGTCCCAAGAAAACGCGAGCGGGAATGCCCCGGACTCAGTTTTCTCGTCCTGAGGTAAAAAGCGGTCCCCCGACAGTTTCTTCCCTTTGCTCCGTATTGGTCATAAGTCTTTCGATCTTCGGGTCTCGTGCTCCGAGGACTTCAACCCACACTCCTGGCATGCTCCCTGACACGTTTTCTGGAGGTATAGGTCGGGAAGCGAGCTCGTTGGAGGGAGAACTGTGGTGCGACCCAAAACGGTCCAAAAGATGGCCGAAGCTTCCAACGAGTGGCGAACGCTCGTCCGGTGTCAGAAACCACTGGAAATGCACTTGCAGCGAAGGAAACGGGCTGAGCTCGAGGACTTCCGGTGCTCGTCCCAATAAAACGCGAGCGGGAATGCCCCGGACTCCGTTTTCTCGTCCTGGGGTAAAAAGCGGTCCCCCGACGGTTTCTTCCCTTTGCTCCGTATTGGTCATAAGTCTTTCGATCTTCGGGTCTCGTGCTCCGAGGACTTCAACCCACACTCCTGGCATGCTCCCTGACACGTTTTCCGGAGGTATAGGTCGGGAAGCGAGCTCGTTGGAGGG
Organism: Cucumis melo; assembly: GCF_025177605.1. Lineage (NCBI taxonomy): Eukaryota > Viridiplantae > Streptophyta > Magnoliopsida > Cucurbitales > Cucurbitaceae > Cucumis > Cucumis melo. The sequence goes on from NW_026123776.1 coordinate 300,990, forward strand.
AGAACTGTGGTGCGACCCAAAACGGTCCAAAAGATGGCCGAAGCTTCCAACGAGTGGCGAACGCTCGACCGGTGTCAGAAACCACTGGAAATGCACTTGCAGCGAAGGAAACGGGCTGAGCTCGAGGACTTCCGGTGCTCGTCCCAAGAAAACGCGAGCGGGAATGCCCCGGACTCAGTTTTCTCGTCCTGGGGTAAAAAGCGGTCCCTTGACCGTTTCTTCCCTTTGCTCCGTATTGGTCATAAGTCTTTCGATCTTCGGGTCTCGTGCTCCGAGGACTTCAACCCACACTCCTGGCATGCTCCCTGACACGTTTTCCGGGCGTATAGGTCGGGAAGCGAGCTCGTTGGAGGGAGAACTGTGGTGCGACCCAAAACGGTCCAAAAGATGGCCGAAGCTTCCAACGAGTGGCGAACGCTCGTCCGGTGTCAGAAACCACTGGAAATGCACTTGCAGCGAAGGAAACGGGCTGAGCTCGAGGACTTCCGGTGCACGTCCCAAGAAAACGCGAGCGGGAATGCCCCGGACTCAGTTTTCTCGTCCTGGGTTAAAAAGCGGTCCCCCGACGGTTTCTTCCCTTTGCTCCGTATTGGTCATAAGTCTTTCGATCTTCGGGTCTCGTGCTCCGAGGACTTCAACCCACACTCCTGGCATGCTCCCTGACACGGTTTCCGGACGTATAGGTCGGGAAGCGAGCTCGTTGGAGGGAGAACTGTGGTGCGACCCAAAACGGTCCAAAAGATGGCCGAAGCTTCCAACGAGTGGCGAACGCTCGTCCGGTGTCAGAAACCACTGGAAATGCACTTGCAGCGAAGGAAACGGGCTGAGCTCGAGGACTTCCGGTGCTCGTCCCAAGAAAACGCGAGCGGGAATGCCCCGGACTCAGTTTTCTCGTCCTGGGGTAAAAAGCGGTCCCCCGACGGTTTCTTCCCTTTGCTCCGTATTGGTCATAAGTCTTTCGATCTTCGGGTCTCGTGCTCCGAGGACTTCAACCCACACTCTTGGCATGCTCCCTGACACGTTTTCCGGAGGTATAGGTCGGGAAGCGAGCTCGTTGGAGGGAGAACTGTGGTGCGACCCAAAACGGTCCAAAAGATGGCCGAAGCTTCCAACGAGTGGCGAACGCTCGTCCGGTGTCAGAAACCACTGGAAATGCACTTGCAGCGAAGGAAACGGGCTGAGCTCGAGGACTTCCGGTGCTCGTCCCAAGAAAACGCGAGCGGGAATGCCCCGGACTCAGTTTTCTCGTCCTGGGGTAAAAAGCGGTCCCCCGACGGTTTCTTCCCTATGCTCCGTATTGGTCATAAGTCTTTCGATCTTCGGGTCTCGTGCTCCGAGGACTTCAACCCACACTCCTGGCATGCTCCCTGACACGTTTTCCGGAGGTATAGGTCGGGAAGCGAGCTCGTTGGAGGGAGAACTGTGGTGCGACCCAAAACGGTCCAAAAGATGGCCGAAGCTTCCAACGAGTGGCGAACGCTCGTCCGGTGTCAGAAACCACTGGAAATGCACTTGCAGCGAAGGAAACGGGCTGAGCTCGAGGACTTCCGGTGCTCGTCCCAAGAAAACGCGAGCGGGAATGCCTCGGACTCAGTTTTCTCGTCCTGTTGTAAAAAGCGGTCCCCCGACGGTTTCTTCCCTTTGCTCCGTATTGGTCATAAGTCTTTCGATCTTCGGGTCTCGTGCTCCGAGGACTTCAACCCACACTCCTGGCATGCTCCCTGACAAGTTTTCCGGAGGTATAGGTCGGGAAGCGAGCTCGTTGGAGGGAGAACTGTGGTGCGACCCAAAACGGTCCAAAAGATGGCCGAAGCTTCCAACGAGTGGCGAACGCTCGTCCGGTGTCAGAAACCACTGGAAATGCACTTGCAGCGAAGGAAACGGGCTGAGCTCGAGGACTTCCGGTGCTCGTCCCAAGAAAACGCGAGCGGGAATGCCCCGGACTCAGTTTTCTCGTCCTGGGGTAAAGGCGGTCCCCCGACGGTTTCTTCCCTTTGCTCCGTATTGGTCATAAGTCTTTCGATCTTCGGGTCTCGTGCTCCGAGGACTTCAACCCACACTCCTGGCATGCTCCCTGACACGTTTTCCGGAGGTATAGGTCGGGAAGCGAGCTCGTTGGAGGGAGAACTGTGGTGCGACCCAAAACGGTCCAAAAGATGGCCGAAGCTTCCAACGAGTGGCGAACGCTCGTCCGGTGTCAGAAACCACTGGAAATGCACTTGCAGCGAAGGAAACGGGCTGAGCTCGAGGACTTCCGGTGCTCGTCCCAAGAAAACGCGAGCGGGAATGCCCCGGACTCAGTTTTCTCGTCCTGGGGTAAAAAGCGGTCTCCCGACGGTTTCTTCCCTTTGCTCCGTATTGGTCATAAGTCTTTCGATCTTCGGGTCTCGTGCTCCGAGGACTTCAACCCACACTCCTGGCATGCTCCCTGACACGTTTTCCGGAGGTATAGGTCGGGAAGCGAGCTCGTTGGAGGGAGAACTGTGGTGCGACCCAAAACGGTCCAAAAGATGGCCGAAGCTTCCAACGAGTGGCGAACGCTCGTCCGGTGTCAGAAACCACTGGAAATGCACTTGCAGCGAAGGAAACGGGCTGAGCTCGAGGACTTCCGGTGCTCGTCCCAAGAAAACGCGAGCGGGAATGCCCCGGACTCAGTTTTCTCGTCCTGGGGTAAAAAGCGGTCCCCCGACGGTTTCTTCCCTTTGCTCCGTATTGGTCATAAGTCTTTCGATCTTCGGGTCTCGTGCTCCGAGGACTTCAACCCACACTCCTGGCATGCTCCCTGACACGTTTTCCGGAGGTATAGGTCGGGAAGCGAGCTCGTTGGAGGGAGAACTGTGGTGCGACCCAAAACGGTCCAAAAGATGGCCGAAGCTTCCAACGAGTGGCGAACGCTCGTCCGGTGTCAGAAACCACTGGAAATGCACTTGCAGCGAAGGAAACGGGCTGAGCTCGAGGACTTCCGGTGCTCGTCCCAAGAAAACGCGAGCGGGAATGCCCCGGACTCAGTTTTCTCGTCCTGGGGTAAAAAGCGGTCCCCCGACGGTTTCTTCCCTATGCTCCGTATTGGTCATAAGTCTTTCGATCTTCGGGTCTCGTGCTCCGAGGACTTCAACCCACACTCCTGGCATGCTCCCTGACACGTTTTCCGGAGGTATAGGTCGGGAAGCGAGCTCGTTGGAGGGAGAACTGTGGTGCGACCCAAAACGGTCCAAAAGATGGCCGAAGCTTCCAACGAGTGGCGAACGCTCGTCCGGTGTCAGAAACCACTGGAAATGCACTTGCAGCGAAGGAAACGGGCTGAGCTCGAGGACTTCCGGTGCTCGTCCCAAGAAAACGCGAGCGGGAATGCCCCGGACTCAGTTTTCTCGTCCTGGGGTAAAAAGCGGTCCCCCGACGGTTTCTTCCCTTTGCTCCGTATTGGTCATAAGTCTTTCGATCTTCGGGTCTCGTGCTCCGAGGACTTCAACCCACACTCCTGGCATGCTCCCTGACACGTTTTCCGGAGGTATAGGTCGGGAAGCGAGCTCGTTGGAGGGAGAACTGTGGTGCGACCCAAAACGGTCTAAAAGATGGCCGAAGCTTCCAACGAGTGGCGAACGCTCGTCCGGTGTCAGAAACCACTGGAAATGCACTTGCAGCGAAGGAAACGGGCTGAGCTCGAGGACTTCCGGTGCTCGTCCCAAGAAAACGCGAGCGGGAATGCCCCGGACTCAGTTTTCTCGTCCTGGGGTAAAAAGCGGTCCCCCGACGGTTTCTTCCCTTTGCTCCGTATTGGTCATAAGTCTTTCGATCTTCGGGTCTCGTGCTCCGAGGACTTCAACCCACACTCCTGGCATGCTCCCTGACACGTTTTCCGGAGGTATAGGTCGGGAAGCGAGCTCGTTGGAGGGAGAACTGTGGTGCGACCCAAAACGGTCCAAAAGATGGCCGAAGCTTCCAACGAGTGGCGAACGCTCGTCCGGTGTCAGAAACCACTGGAAATGCACTTGCAGCGAAGGAAACGGGCTGAGCTCGAGGACTTCCGGTGCTCGTCCCAAGAAAACGCGAGTGGGAATGCCCCGGACTCAGTTTTCTCGTCCTGGGGTAAAAAGCGGTCCCCCGACGGTTTCTTCCCTTTGCTCCGTATTGGTCATAAGTCTTTCGATCTTCGGGTCTCGTGCTCCGAGGACTTCAACCCACACTCCTGGCATGCTCCCTGACACGTTTTCCGGAGGTATAGGTCGGGAAGCGAGCTCGTTGGAGGGAGAACTGTGGTGCGACCCAAAACGGTCCAAAAGATGGCCGAAGCTTCCAACGAGTTGCGAACGCTCGTCCGGTGTCAGAAACCACTGGAAATGCACTTGCAGCGAAGGAAACGGGCTGAGCTCGAGGACTTCCGGTGCTCGTCCCAAGAAAACGCGAGCGGGAATGCCCCGGACTCAGTTTTCTCGTCCTGGGGTAAAAAGCGGTCCCCCGACGGTTTCTTCCCTTTGCTCCGTATTGGTCATAAGTCTTTCGATCTTCGGGTCTCGTGCTCCGAGGACTTCAACCCACACTCCTGGCATGCTCCCTGACACGTTTTCCGGAGGTATAGGTCGGGAAGCGAGCTCGTTGGAGGGAGAACTGTGGTGCGACTCAAAACGGTCCAAAAGATGGCCGAAGCTTCCAACGAGTGGCGAACGCTCGTCCGGTGTCAGAAACCACTGGAAATGCACTTGCAGCGAAGGAAACGGGCTGAGCTCGAGGACTTCCGGTGCTCGTCCCAAGAAAACGCGAGCGGGAATGCCCCGGACTCAGTTTTCTCGTCCTGGGGTAAAAAGCGGTCCCCCGACGGTTTCTTCCCTTTGCTCCGTATTGGTCATAAGTCTTTCGATCTTCGGGTCTCGTGCTCTGAGGACTTCAACCCACACTCCTGGCATGCTCCCTGACACGTTTTCCGGAGGTATAGGTTGGGAAGCGAGCTCGTTGGAGGGAGAACTGTGGTGCGACCAAAAACGGTCCAAAAGATGGCCGAAGCTTCCAACGAGTGGCGAACGCTCGTCCGGTGTCAGAAACCACTGGAAATGCACTTGCAGCGAAGGAAACGGGCTGAGCTCGAGGACTTCCGGTGCTCGTCCCAAGAAAACGCGAGCGGGAATGCCCCGGACTCAGTTTTCTCGTCCTGGGGTAAAAAGTGGTCCCCCGACGGTTTCTTTCCTTTTGCTCCGTATTGGTCATAAGTCTTTCGATCTTCGGGTCTCGTGCTCCGAGGACTTCAACCCACACTCCTGGCATGCTCCCTGACACGTTTTCCGGAGGTATTGGTCGGGAAGCGAGCTCGTTGGAGGGAGAACTGTGGTGCGACCCAAAACGGTCCAAAAGATGGCCGAAGCTTCCAACGAGTGGCGAACGCTCGTCCGGTGTCAGAAACCACTGGAAATGCACTTGCAGCGAAGGAAACGGGCTGAGCTCGAGGACTTCCGGTGCTCGTCCCAAGAAAACGCGAGCGGGAATGCCCCGGACTCAGTTTTCTCGTCTTGGGGTAAAAAGCGGTCCCCCGACGGTTTCTTCCCTTTGCTCCGTATTGGTCATAAGTCTATCGATCTTCGGGTCTCGTGCTCCGAGGACTTCAACCCACACTCCTGGCATGCTCTCTGACACGTTTTCCGGAGGTATAGGTCGGGAAGCGAGCTCGTTGGAGGGAGAACTGTGGTGCGACCCAAAACGGTCCAAAAGATGGCCGAAGCTTCCAACGAGTGGCGAACGCTCGTCCGGTGTCAGAAACCACTGGAAATGCACTTGCAGCGAAGGAAACGGGCTGAGCTCGAGGACTTCCGGTGCTCGTCCCAAGAAAACGCGAGCGGGAATGCCCCGGACTCAGTTTTCTCGTCCTGGGGTAAAAAGCGGTCCCCCGACGGTTTCTTCCCTTTGCTCCGTATTGGTCATAAGTCTTTCGATCTTCGGGTCTCGTGCTCCGAGGACTTCAACCCACACTCCTGGCATGCTCCCTGACACGTTTTCCGGAGGTATAGGTCGGGAAGCGAGCTTGTTGGAGGGAGAACTGTGGTGCGACCCAAAACGGTCCAAAAGATGGCCGAAGCTTCCAACGAGTGGCGAACGCTCGTCCGGTGTCAGAAACCACTGGAAATGCACTTGCAGCGAAGGAAACGGGCTGAGCTCGAGGACTTCCGGTGCTCGTCCCAAGAAAACGCGAGCGGGAATGCCCCGGACTCAGTTTTCTCGTCCTGGGGTAAAAAGCGGTCCCCCGACGGTTTCTTCCCTTTGCTCCGTATTGGTCATAAGTCTTTCGATCTTCGGGTCTCGTGCTCCGAGGACTTCAACCCACACTCCTAGCATGCTCCCTGACACGTTTTCCGGAGGTATAGGTCGGGAAGCGAGCTCGTTGGAGGGAGAACTGTGGTGCGACCCAAAACGGTCCAAAAGATGGCCGAAGCTTCCAACGAGTGGCGAACGCTCGTCCGGTGTCAGAAACCACTGGAAATGCACTTGCAGCGAAGGAAACGGGCTGAGCTCGAGGACTTCCGGTGCTCGTCCCAAGAAAACGCGAGCGGGAATGCCCCGGACTCAGTTTTCTCGTCCTGGGGTAAAAAGCGGTCCCCCGACGGTTTCTTCCCTTTGCTCCGTATTGGTCATAAGTCTTTCGATCTTCGGGTCTCGTGCTCCGAGGACTTCAACCCACACTCCTGGCATGCTCCCTGACACGTTTTCCGGAGGTATAGGTCGGGAAGCGAGCTCGTTGGAGGGAGAACTGTGGTGCGACCCAAAACGGTCCAAAAGATGGCCGAAGCTTCCAACGAGTGGCGAACGCTCGTCCGGTGTCAGAAACCACTGGAAATGCACTTGCAGCGAAGGAAACGGGCTGAGCTCGAGGTCTTCCGGTGCTCGTCCCAAGAAAACGCGAGCGGGAATGCCCCGGACTCAGTTTTCTCGTCCTGGGGTAAAAAGCGGTCCCCCGACGGTTTCTTCCCTTTGCTCCGTATTGGTCATAAGTCTTTCGATCTTCGGGTCTCGTGCTCCGAGGACTTCAACCCACACTCCTGGCATGCTCCCTGACACGTTTTCCGGAGGTATAGGTCGGGAAGCGAGCTCGTTGGAGGGAGAACTGTGGTGCGACCCAAAACGGTCCAAAAGATGGCCGAAGCTTCCAACGAGTGGCGAACGCTCGTCCGGTGTCAGAAACCACTGGAAATGCACTTGCAGCGAAGGAAACGGGCTGAGCTCGAGGACTTCCGGTGCTCGTCCCAAGAAAACGCGAGCGGGAATGCCCCGGACTCAGTTTTCTCGTCCTGGGGTAAAAAGCGGTCCCCCGACGGTTTCTTCCCTTTGCTCCGTATTGGTCATAAGTCTTTCGATCTTCGGGTCTCGTGCTCCGAGGACTTCAACCCACACTCCTGGCATGCTCCCTGACACGTTTTCCGGAGGTATAGGTCGGGAAGCGAGCTCGTTGGAGGGAGAACTGTGGTGCGACTCAAAACGGTCCAAAAGATGGCCGAAGCTTCCAACGAGTGGCGAACGCTCGTCCGGTGTCAGAAACCACTGGAAATGCACTTGCAGCGAAGGAAACGGGCTGAGCTCGAGGACTTCCGGTGCTCGTCCCAAGAAAACGCGAGCGGGAATGCCCCGGACTCAGTTTTCTCGTCCTGGGGTAAAAAGCGGTCCCCCGACGGTTTCTTCCCTTTGCTCCGTATTGGTCATAAGTCTTTCGATCTTCGGGTCTCGTGCTCTGAGGACTTCAACCCACACTCCTGGCATGCTCCCTGACACGTTTTCCGGAGGTATAGGTTGGGAAGCGAGCTCGTTGGAGGGAGAACTGTGGTGCGACCAAAAACGGTCCAAAAGATGGCCGAAGCTTCCAACGAGTGGCGAACGCTCGTCCGGTGTCAGAAACCACTGGAAATGCACTTGCAGCGAAGGAAACGGGCTGAGCTCGAGGACTTCCGGTGCTCGTCCCAAGAAAACGCGAGCGGGAATGCCCCGGACTCAGTTTTCTCGTCCTGGGGTAAAAAGTGGTCCCCCGACGGTTTCTTTCCTTTTGCTCCGTATTGGTCATAAGTCTTTCGATCTTCGGGTCTCGTGCTCCGAGGACTTCAACCCACACTCCTGGCATGCTCCCTGACACGTTTTCCGGAGGTATTGGTCGGGAAGCGAGCTCGTTGGAGGGAGAACTGTGGTGCGACCCAAAACGGTCCAAAAGATGGCCGAAGCTTCCAACGAGTGGCGAACGCTCGTCCGGTGTCAGAAACCACTGGAAATGCACTTGCAGCGAAGGAAACGGGCTGAGCTCGAGGACTTCCGGTGCTCGTCCCAAGAAAACGCGAGCGGGAATGCCCCGGACTCAGTTTTCTCGTCTTGGGGTAAAAAGCGGTCCCCCGACGGTTTCTTCCCTTTGCTCCGTATTGGTCATAAGTCTATCGATCTTCGGGTCTCGTGCTCCGAGGACTTCAACCCACACTCCTGGCATGCTCCCTGACACGTTTTCCGGAGGTATAGGTCGGGAAGCGAGCTCGTTGGAGGGAGAACTGTGGTGCGACCCAAAACGGTCCAAAAGATGGCCGAAGCTTCCAACGAGTGGCGAACGCTCGTCCGGTGTCAGAAACCACTGGAAATGCACTTGCAGCGAAGGAAACGGGCTGAGCTCGAGGACTTCCGGTGCTCGTCCCAAGAAAACGCGAGCGGGAATGCCCCGGACTCAGTTTTCTCGTCCTGGGGTAAAAAGCGGTCCCCCGACGGTTTCTTCCCTTTGCTTCGTATTGGTCATAAGTCTTTCGATCTTCGGGTCTCGTGCTCCGAGGACTTCAACCCACACTCCTGGCATGCTCCCTGACACGTTTTCCGGAGGTATAGGTCGGGAAGCGAGCTTGTTGGAGGGAGAACTGTGGTGCGACCCAAAACGGTCCAAAAGATGGCCGAAGCTTCCAACGAGTGGCGAACGCTCGTCCGGTGTCAGAAACCACTGGAAATGCACTTGCAGCGAAGGAAACGGGCTGAGCTCGAGGACTTCCGGTGCTCGTCCCAAGAAAACGCGAGCGGGAATGCCCCGGACTCAGTTTTCTCGTCCTGGGGTAAAAAGCGGTCCCCCGACGGTTTCTTCCCTTTGCTCCGTATTGGTCATAAGTCTTTCGATCTTCGGGTCTCGTGCTCCGAGGACTTCAACCCACACTCCTGGCATGCTCCCTGACACGTTTTCCGGAGGTATAGGTCGGGAAGCGAGCTCGTTGGAGGGAGAACTGTGGTGCGACCCAAAACGGTCCAAAAGATGGCCGAAGCTTCCAACGAGTGGCGAACGCTCGTCCGGTGTCAGAAACCACTGGAAATGCACTTGCAGCGAAGGAAACGGGCTGAGCTCGAGGACTTCCGGTGCTCGTCCCAAGAAAACGCGAGCGGGAATGCCCCGGACTCAGTTTTCTCGTCCTGGGGTAAAAAGCGGTCCCCCGACGGTTTCTTCCCTTTGCTCCGTATTGGTCATAAGTCTTTCGATCTTCGGGTCTCGTGCTCCGAGGACTTCAACCCACACTCCTGGCATGCTCCCTGACACGTTTTCCGGAGGTATAGGTCGGGAAGCGAGCTCGTTGGAGGGAGAACTGTGGTGCGACTCAAAACGGTCCAAAAGATGGCCGAAGCTTCCAACGAGTGGCGAACGCTCGTCCGGTGTCAGAAACCACTGGAAATGCACTTGCAGCGAAGGAAACGGGCTGAGCTCGAGGACTTCCGGTGCTCGTCCCAAGAAAACGCGAGCGGGAATGCCCCGGACTCAGTTTTCTCGTCCTGGGGTAAAAAGCGGTCCCCCGACGGTTTCTTCCCTTTGCTCCGTATTGGTCATAAGTCTTTCGATCTTCGGGTCTCGTGCTCTGAGGACTTCAACCCACACTCCTGGCATGCTCCCTGACACGTTTTCCGGAGGTATAGGTTGGGAAGCGAGCTCGTTGGAGGGAGAACTGTGGTGCGACCAAAAACGGTCCAAAAGATGGCCGAAGCTTCCAACGAGTGGCGAACGCTCGTCCGGTGTCAGAAACCACTGGAAATGCACTTGCAGCGAAGGAAACGGGCTGAGCTCGAGGACTTCCGGTGCTCGTCCCAAGAAAACGCGAGCGGGAATGCCCCGGACTCAGTTTTCTCGTCCTGGGGTAAAAAGTGGTCCCCCGACGGTTTCTTTCCTTTTGCTCCGTATTGGTCATAAGTCTTTCGATCTTCGGGTCTCGTGCTCCGAGGACTTCAACCCACACTCCTGGCATGCTCCCTGACACGTTTTCCGGAGGTATTGGTCGGGAAGCGAGCTCGTTGGAGGGAGAACTGTGGTGCGACCCAAAACAGTCCAAAAGATGGCCGAAGCTTCCAACGAGTGGCGAACGCTCGTCCGGTGTCAGAAACCACTGGAAATGCACTTGCAGCGAAGGAAACGGGCTGAGCTCGAGGACTTCCGGTGCTCGTCCCAAGAAAACGCGAGCGGGAATGCCCCGGACTCAGTTTTCTCGTCTTGGGGTAAAAAGCGGTCCCCCGACGGTTTCTTCCCTTTGCTCCGTATTGGTCATAAGTCTATCGATCTTCGGGTCTCGTGCTCCGAGGACTTCAACCCACACTCCTGGCATGCTCCCTGACACGTTTTCCGGAGGTATAGGTCGGGAAGCGAGCTCGTTGGAGGGAGAACTGTGGTGCGACCCAAAACGGTCCAAAAGATGGCCGAAGCTTCCAACGAGTGGCGAACGCTCGTCCGGTGTCAGAAACCACTGGAAATGCACTTGCAGCGAAGGAAACGGGCTGAGCTCGAGGACTTCCGGTGCTCGTCCCAAGAAAACGCGAGCGGGAATGCCCCGGACTCAGTTTTCTCGTCCTGGGGTAAAAAGCGGTCCCCCGACGGTTTCTTCCCTTTGCTTCGTATTGGTCATAAGTCTTTCGATCTTCGGGTCTCGTGCTCCGAGGACTTCAACCCACACTCCTGGCATGCTCCCTGACACGTTTTCCGGAGGTATAGGTCGGGAAGCGAGCTTGTTGGAGGGAGAACTGTGGTGCGACCCAAAACGGTCCAAAAGATGGCCGAAGCTTCCAACGAGTGGCGAACGCTCGTCCGGTGTCAGAAACCACTGGAAATGCACTTGCAGCGAAGGAAACGGGCTGAGCTCGAGGACTTCCGGTGCTCGTCCCAAGAAAACGCGAGCGGGAATGCCCCGGACTCAGTTTTCTCGTCCTGGGGTAAAAAGCGGTCCCCCGACGGTTTCTTCCCTTTGCTCCGTATTGGTCATAAGTCTTTCGATCTTCGGGTCTCGTGCTCCGAGGACTTCAACCCACACTCCTGGCATGCTCCCTGACACGTTTTCCGGAGGTATAGGTCGGGAAGCGAGCTCGTTGGAGGGAGAACTGTGGTGCGACCCAAAACGGTCCAAAAGATGGCCGAAGCTTCCAACGAGTGGCGAACGCTCGTCCGGTGTCAGAAACCACTGGAAATGCACTTGCAGCGAAGGAAACGGGCTGAGCTCGAGGACTTCCGGTGCTCGTCCCAAGAAAACGCGAGCGGGAATGCCCCGGACTCAGTTTTCTCGTCCTGGGGTAAAAAGCGGTCCCCCGACGGTTTCTTCCCTTTGCTCCGTATTGGTCATAAGTCTTTCGATCTTCGGGTCTCGTGCTCCGAGGACTTCAACCCACACTCCTGGCATGCTCCCTGACACGTTTTCCGGAGGTATAGGTCGGGAAGCGAGCTCGTTGGAGGGAGAACTGTGGTGCGACCCAAAACGGTCCAAAAGATGGCCGAAGCTTCCAACGAGTGGCGAACGCTCGTCCGGTGTCAGAAACCACTGGAAATGCACTTGCAGCGAAGGAAACGGGCTGAGCTCGAGGACTTCCGGTGCTCGTCCCAAGAAAACGCGAGCGGGAATGCCCCGGACTCAGTTTTCTCGTCCTGGGGTAAAAAGCGGTCCCCCGACGGTTTCTTCCCTTTGCTCCGTATTGGTCATAAGTCTTTCGATCTTCGGGTCTCGTGCTCCGAGGACTTCAACCCACACTCCTGGCATGCTCCCTGACACGTTTTCCGGAGGTATAGGTCGGGAAGCGAGCTCGTTGGAGGGAGAACTGTGGTGCGACCCAAAACGGTCCAAAAGATGGCCGAAGCTTCCAACGAGTGGCGAACGCTCGTCCGGTGTCAGAAACCACTGGAAATGCACTTGCAGCGAAGGAAACGGGCTGAGCTCGAGGACTTCCGGTGCTCGTCCCAAGAAAACGCGAGCGGGAATGCCCCGGACTCAGTTTTCTCGTCCTGGGGTAAAAAGCGGTCCCCCGACGGTTTCTTCCCTTTGCTCCGTATTGGTCATAAGTCTTTCGATCTTCGGGTCTCGTGCTCCGAGGACTTCAACCCACACTCCTGGCATGCTCCCTGACACGTTTTCCGGAGGTATAGGTCGGGAAGCGAGCTCGTTGGAGGGAGAACTGTGGTGCGACCCAAAACGGTCCAAAAGATGGCCGAAGCTTCCAACGAGTGGCGAACGCTCGTCCGGTGTCAGAAACCACTGGAAATGCACTTGCAGCGAAGGAAACGGGCTGAGCTCGAGGACTTCCGGTGCTCGTCCCAAGAAAACGCGAGCGGGAATGCCCCGGACTCAGTTTTCTCGTCCTGGGGTAAAAAGCGGTCCCCCGACGGTTTCTTCCCTTTGCTCCGTATTGGTCATAAGTCTTTCGATCTTCGGGTCTCGTGCTCCGAGGACTTCAACCCACACTCCTGGCATGCTCCCTGACACGTTTTCCGGAGGTATAGGTCGGGAAGCGAGCTCGTTGGAGGGAGAACTGTGGTGCGACCCAAAACGGTCCAAAAGATGGCCGAAGCTTCCAACGAGTGGCGAACGCTCGTCCGGTGTCAGAAACCACTGGAAATGCACTTGCAGCGAAGGAAACGGGCTGAGCTCGAGGACTTCCGGTGCTCGTCCCAAGAAAACGCGAGCGGGAATGCCCCGGACTCAGTTTTCTCGTCCTGGGGTAAAAAGCGGTCCCCCGACGGTTTCTTCCCTTTGCTCCGTATTGGTCATAAGTCTTTCGATCTTCGGGTCTCGTGCTCCGAGGACTTCAACCCACACTCCTGGCATGCTCCCTGACACGTTTTCCGGAGGTATAGGTCGGGAAGCGAGCTCGTTGGAGAGAGAACTGTGGTGCGACCCAAAACGGTCCAAAAGATGGCCGAAGCTTCCAACGAGTGGCGAACGCTCGTCCGGTGTCAGAAACCACTGGAAATGCACTTGCAGCGAAGGAAACGGGCTGAGCTCGAGGACTTCCGGTGCTCGTCCCAAGAAAACGCGAGCGGGAATGCCCCGGACTCAGTTTTCTCGTCCTGGGGTAAAAAGCGGTCCCCCGACGGTTTCTTCCCTTTGCTCCGTATTGGTCATAAGTCTTTCGATCTTCGGGTCTCGTGCTCCGAGGACTTCAACCCACACTCCTGGCATGCTCCCTGACACGTTTTCCGGAGGTATAGGTCGGGAAGCGAGCTCGTTGGAGGGAGAACTGTGGTGCGACCCAAAACGGTCCAAAAGATGGCCGAAGCTTCCAACGAGTGGCGAACGCTCGTCCGGTGTCAGAAACCACTGGAAATGCACTTGCAGCGAAGGAAACGGGCTGAGCTCGAGGACTTCCGGTGCTCGTCCCAAGAAAACGCGAGCGGGAATGCCCCGGACTCAGTTTTCTCGTCCTGGGGTAAAAAGCGGTCCCCCGACGGTTTCTTCCCTTTGCTCCGTATTGGTCATAAGTCTTTCGATCTTCGGGTCTCGTGCTCCGAGGACTTCAACCCACACTCCTGGCATGCTCCCTGACACGTTTTCCGGAGGTATAGGTCGGGAAGCGAGCTCGTTGGAGGGAGAACTGTGGTGCGACCCAAAACGGTCCAAAAGATGGCCGAAGCTTCCAACGAGTGGCGAACGCTCGTCCGGTGTCAGAAACCACTGGAAATGCACTTGCAGCGAAGGAAACGGGCTGAGCTCGAGGACTTCCGGTGCTCGTCCCAAGAAAACGCGAGCGGGAATGCCCCGGACTCAGTTTTCTCGTCCTGGGGTAAAAAGCGGTCCCCCGACGGTTTCTTCCCTTTGCTCCGTATTGGTCATAAGTCTTTCGATCTTCGGGTCTCGTGCTCCGAGGACTTCAACCCACACTCCTGGCATGCTCCCTGACACGTTTTCCGGAGGTATAGGTCGGGAAGCGAGCTCGTTGGAGGGAGAACTGTGGTGCGACCCAAAACGGTCCAAAAGATGGCCGAAGCTTCCAACGAGTGGCGAACGCTCGTCCGGTGTCAGAAACCACTGGAAATGCACTTGCAGCGAAGGAAACGGGCTGAGCTCGAGGACTTCCGGTGCTCGTCCCAAGAAAACGCGAGCGGGAATGCCCCGGACTCAGTTTTCTCGTCCTGGGGTAAAAAGTGGTCCCCCGACGGTTTCTTCCCTTTGCTCCGTATTGGTCATAAGTCTTTCGATCTTCGGGTCTCGTGCTCCGAGGACTTCAACCCACACTCCTGGCATGCTCCCTGACACGTTTTCCGGAGGTATTGGTCGGGAAGCGAGCTCGTTGGAGGGAGAACTGTGGTGCGACCCAAAACGGTCCAAAAGATGGCCGAAGCTTCCAACGAGTGGCGAACGCTCGTCCGGTGTCAGAAACCACTGGAAATGCACTTGCAGCGAAGGAAACGGGCTGAGCTCGAGGACTTCCGGTGCTCGTCCCAAGAAAACGCGAGCGGGAATGCCCCGGACTCAGTTTTCTCGTCCTGGGGTAAAAAGTGGTCCCCCGACGGTTTCTTCCCTTTGCTCCGTATTGGTCATAAGTCTTTCGATCTTCGGGTCTCGTGCTCCGAGGACTTCAACCCACACTCCTGGCATGCTCCCTGACACGTTTTCCGGAGGTATAGGTCGGGAAGCGAGCTCGTTGGAGGGAGAACTGTGGTGCGACTCAAAACGGTCCAAAAGATGGCCGAAGCTTCCAACGAGTGGCGAACGCTCGTCCGGTGTCAGAAACCACTGGAAATGCACTTGCAGCGAAGGAAACGGGCTGAGCTCGAGGACTTCCGGTGCTCGTCCCAAGAAAACGCGAGCGGGAATGCCCCGGACTCAGTTTTCTCGTCCTGGGGTAAAAAGCGGTCCCCCGACGGTTTCTTCCCTTTGCTCCGTATTGGTCATAAGTCTTTCGATCTTCGGGTCTCGTGCTCCGAGGACTTCAACCCACACTCCTGGCATGCTCCCTGACACGTTTTCCGGAGGTATAGGTTGGGAAGCGAGCTCGTTGGAGGGAGAACTGTGGTGCGACCAAAAACGGTCCAAAAGATGGCCGAAGCTTCCAACGAGTGGCGAACGCTCGTCCGGTGTCAGAAACCACTGGAAATGCACTTGCAGCGAAGGAAACGGGCTGAGCTCGAGGACTTCCGGTGCTCGTCCCAAGAAAACGCGAGCGGGAATGCCCCGGACTCAGTTTTCTCGTCCTGGGGTAAAAAGCGGTCCCCCGACGGTTTCTTCGCTTTGCTCCGTATTGGTCATAAGTCTTTCGATCTTCGGGTCTCGTGCTCCGAGGACTTCAACCCACACTCCTGGCATGCTCCCTGACACGTTTTCCGGAGGTATAGGTCGGGAAGCGAGCTCGTTGGAGGGAGAACTGTGGTGCGACCCAAAACGGTCCAAAAGATGGCCGAAGCTTCCAACGAGTGGCGAACGCTCGTCCGGTGTCAGAAACCACTGGAAATGCACTTGCAGCGAAGGAAACGGGCTGAGCTCGAGGACTTCCGGTGCTCGTCCCAAGAAAACGCGAGCGGGAATGCCCCGGACTCAGTTTTCTCGTCCTGGGGTAAAAAGCGGTCCCCCGACGGTTTCTTCCCTTTGCTCCGTATTGGTCATAAGTCTTTCGATCTTCGGGTCTCGTGCTCCGAGGACTTCAACCCACACTCCTGTCATGCTCCCTGACACGTTTTCCGGAGGTATAGGTCGGGAAGCGAGCTCGTTGGAGGGAGAACTGTGGTGCGACCCAAAACGGTCCAAAAGATGGCCGAAGCTTCCAACGAGTGGCGAACGCTCGTCCGGTGTCAGAAACCACTGGAAATGCACTTGCAGCGAAGGAAACGGGCTGAGCTCGAGGACTTCCGGTGCTCGTCCCAAGAAAACGCGAGCGGGAATGCCCCGGACTCAGTTTTCTCGTCCTGGGGTAAAAAGCGGTCCCCCGACGGTTTCTTCCCTTTGCTCCGTATTGGTCATAAGTCTTTCGATCTTCGGGTCTCGTGCTCCGAGGACTTCAACCCACACTCCTGGCATGCTCCCTGACACGTTTTCCGGAGGTATAGGTCGGGAAGCGAGCTCGTTGGAGGGAGAACTGTGGTGCGACCCAAAACGGTCCAAAAGATGGCCGAAGCTTCCAACGAGTGGCGAACGCTCGTCCGGTGTCAGAAACCACTGGAAATGCACTTGCAGCGAAGGAAACGGGCTGAGCTCGAGGACTTCCGGTGCTCGTCCCAAGAAAACGCGAGCGGGAATGCCCCGGACTCAGTTTTCTCGTCCTGGGGTAAAAAGCGGTCCCCCGACGGTTTCTTCCCTTTGCTCCGTATTGGTCATAAGTCTTTCGATCTTCGGGTCTCGTGCTCCGAGGACTTCAACCCACACTCCTGGCATGCTCCCTGACACGTTTTCCGGAGGTATAGGTCGGGAAGCGAGCTCGTTGGAGGGAGAACTGTGGTGCGACCCAAAACGGTCCAAAAGATGGCCGAAGCTTCCAACGAGTGGCGAACGCTCGTCCGGTGTCAGAAACCACTGGAAATGCACTTGCAGCGAAGGAAACGGGCTGAGCTCGAGGACTTCCGGTGCTCGTCCCAAGAAAACGCGAGCGGGAATGCCCCGGACTCAGTTTTCTCGTCCTGGGGTAAAAAGCGGTCCCCCGACGGTTTCTTCCCTTTGCTCCGTATTGGTCATAAGTCTTTCGATCTTCGGGTCTCGTGCTCCGAGGACTTCAACCCACACTCCTGGCATGCTCCCTGACACGTTTTCCGGAGGTATAGGTCGGGAAGCGAGCTCGTTGGAGGGAGAACTGTGGTGCGACCCAAAACGGTCCAAAAGATGGCCGAAGCTTCCAACGAGTGGCGAACGCTCGTCCGGTGTCAGAAACCACTGGAAATGCACTTGCAGCGAAGGAAACGGGCTGAGCTCGAGGACTTCCGGTGCTCGTCCCAAGAAAACGCGAGCGGGAATGCCCCGGACTCAGTTTTCTCGTCCTGGGGTAAAAAGTGGTCCCCCGACGGTTTCTTCCCTTTGCTCCGTATTGGTCATAAGTCTTTCGATCTTCGGGTCTCGTGCTCCGAGGACTTCAACCCACACTCCTGGCATGCTCCCTGACACGTTTTCCGGAGGTATTGGTCGGGAAGCGAGCTCGTTGGAGGGAGAACTGTGGTGCGACCCAAAACGGTCCAAAAGATGGCCGAAGCTTCCAACGAGTGGCGAACGCTCGTCCGGTGTCAGAAACCACTGGAAATGCACTTGCAGCGAAGGAAACGGGCTGAGCTCGAGGACTTCCGGTGCTCGTCCCAAGAAAACGCGAGCGGGAATGCCCCGGACTCAGTTTTCTCGTCCTGGGGTAAAAAGTGGTCCCCCGACGGTTTCTTCCCTTTGCTCCGTATTGGTCATAAGTCTTTCGATCTTCGGGTCTCGTGCTCCGAGGACTTCAACCCACACTCCTGGCATGCTCCCTGACACGTTTTCCGGAGGTATAGGTCGGGAAGCGAGCTCGTTGGAGGGAGAACTGTGGTGCGACTCAAAACGGTCCAAAAGATGGCCGAAGCTTCCAACGAGTGGCGAACGCTCGTCCGGTGTCAGAAACCACTGGAAATGCACTTGCAGCGAAGGAAACGGGCTGAGCTCGAGGACTTCCGGTGCTCGTCCCAAGAAAACGCGAGCGGGAATGCCCCGGACTCAGTTTTCTCGTCCTGGGGTAAAAAGCGGTCCCCCGACGGTTTCTTCCCTTTGCTCCGTATTGGTCATAAGTCTTTCGATCTTCGGGTCTCGTGCTCCGAGGACTTCAACCCACACTCCTGGCATGCTCCCTGACACGTTTTCCGGAGGTATAGGTTGGGAAGCGAGCTCGTTGGAGGGAGAACTGTGGTGCGACCAAAAACGGTCCAAAAGATGGCCGAAGCTTCCAACGAGTGGCGAACGCTCGTCCGGTGTCAGAAACCACTGGAAATGCACTTGCAGCGAAGGAAACGGGCTGAGCTCGAGGACTTCCGGTGCTCGTCCCAAGAAAACGCGAGCGGGAATGCCCCGGACTCAGTTTTCTCGTCCTGGGGTAAAAAGCGGTCCCCCGACGGTTTCTTCGCTTTGCTCCGTATTGGTCATAAGTCTTTCGATCTTCGGGTCTCGTGCTCCGAGGACTTCAACCCACACTCCTGGCATGCTCCCTGACACGTTTTCCGGAGGTATAGGTCGGGAAGCGAGCTCGTTGGAGGGAGAACTGTGGTGCGACCCAAAACGGTCCAAAAGATGGCCGAAGCTTCCAACGAGTGGCGAACGCTCGTCCGGTGTCAGAAACCACTGGAAATGCACTTGCAGCGAAGGAAACGGGCTGAGCTCGAGGACTTCCGGTGCTCGTCCCAAGAAAACGCGAGCGGGAATGCCCCGGACTCAGTTTTCTCGTCCTGGGGTAAAAAGCGGTCCCCCGACGGTTTCTTCCCTTTGCTCCGTATTGGTCATAAGTCTTTCGATCTTCGGGTCTCGTGCTCCGAGGACTTCAACCCACACTCCTGTCATGCTCCCTGACACGTTTTCCGGAGGTATAGGTCGGGAAGCGAGCTCGTTGGAGGGAGAACTGTGGTGCGACCCAAAACGGTCCAAAAGATGGCCGAAGCTTCCAACGAGTGGCGAACGCTCGTCCGGTGTCAGAAACCACTGGAAATGCACTTGCAGCGAAGGAAACGGGCTGAGCTCGAGGACTTCCGGTGCTCGTCCCAAGAAAACGCGAGCGGGAATGCCCCGGACTCAGTTTTCTCGTCCTGGGGTAAAAAGCGGTCCCCCGACGGTTTCTTCCCTTTGCTCCGTATTGGTCATAGGTCTTTCGATCTTCGGGTCTCGTGCTCCGAGGACTTCAACCCACAATCCTGGCATGCTCCCTGACACGTTTTCCGGAGGTATAGGTCGGGAAGCGAGCTCGTTGGAGGGAGAACTGTGGTGCGACCCAAAACGGTCCAAAAGAGGGTCGAAGCTTCCAACGAGTGGCGAACGCTCGTCCGGTGTCAGAAACCACTGGAAATGCACTTGCAGCTAAGGAAACGGGCTGAGCTCGAGGACTTCCGGTGCTCGTCCAAATAAAACGCGAGCGGGAATTCCCCGGACTCAGTTTTATCGTCCTGGGGTAAAAAGCGGTCCCCGACGGTTTCTTCCCTTTGCTCCGTATTGGTCATAAGTCTTTCGATCTTTGGGTCTCGTGCTCCGAGGACTTCAACCCACACTCCTGGCATGCTCCCTGACACGTTTTCCGGAGGTATAGGTCGGGAAGCGAGCTCGTTGGAGGGAGAACTGTGGTGCGACCCAAAACGGTCCAAAAGATGGCCGAAGCTTCCAACGAGTGGCGAACGCTCGTCCGGTGTCAGAAACCACTGGAAATGCACTTGCAGCGAAGAAAATGGGCTGAGCTCGAGGACTTCCGGTGCTCGTCCCAAGAAAACGCGAGCGGGAATGCCCCGGACTCAGTTTTCTCGTCCTGGTGTAAAAAGCGGTCCCCCGACGGTTTCTTCCCTTTGCTCCGTATTGGTCATAAGTCTTTCGATCTTCCGGTCTCGTGCTCCGAGGACTTCAACCCACACTCCTGGCATGCTCCCTGACACGTTTTCCGGAGGTATAGGTCGGGAAGCGAGCTCGTTGGAGGGAGAACTGTGGTGCGACCCAAAACGGTCCAAAAGATGGCCGAAGCTTCCAACGAGTGGCGAACGCTCGTCCGGTGTCAGAAACCACTGGAAATGCACTTGCAGCGAAGGAAACGGGCTGAGCTCGAGGACTTCCGGTGCTCGTCCCAAGAAAACGCGAGCGGGAATGCCCCGGACTCAGTTTTCTCGTCCTGGGGTAAAAAGCAGTCCCCCGACGGTTTCTTCCCTTTGCTCCGTATTGGTCATAAGTCTTTCGATCTTTGGGTCTCGTGCTCCGAGGACTTCAACCCACACTCCTGGCATGCTCCCTGACACGTTTTCCGGAGGTATAGGTCGGGAAGCGAGCTCGTTGGAGGGAGAACTGTGGTGCGACCCAAAACGGTCCAAAAGATGGCCGAAGCTTCCAACGAGTGGCGAACGCTCGTCCGGTGTCAGAAACCACTGGAAATGCACTTGCAGCGAAGGAAACGGGCTGAGCTCGAGGACTTCCGGTGCTCGTCCCAAGAAAACGCGAGCGGGAATGCCCCAGACTCAGTTTTCTCGTCCTGGGGTAAAAAGCGGTCCCCCGACGGTTTCTTCCCTTTGCTCCGTATTGGTCATAAGTCTTTCGATCTTCGGGTCTCGTGCTCCGAGGACTTCAACCCACACTCCTGACATGCTCCCTGACACGTTTTCCGGAGGTATAGGTCGGGAAGCGAGCTCGTTGGAGGGAGAACTGTGGTGCGACCCAAAACGTTCCAAAAGATGGCCGAAGCTTCCAACGAGTGGTGAACGCTCGTCCGGTGTCAGAAACCACTGCAAATGCACTTGCAGCTAAGGAAACGGGCTGAGCTCGAGGACTTCCGGTGCTCGTCCAAATAAAACGCGAGCGGGAATGCCCCGGACTCAGTTTTCTCGTCCGGGGGTAAAAAGCGGTCCCCGACGGTTTCTTCCCTTTGCTCCGTATTGGTCATAAGTCTTTCGATCTTTGGGTCTCGTGCTCCGAGGACTTCAACCCACACTCCTGGCATGCTCCCTGACACGTTTTCCGGAGGTATAGGTCGGGAAGCGAGCTCGTTGGAGGGAGAACTGTGGTGCGACCCAAAACGGTCCAAAAGATGGCCGAAGCTTCCAACGAGTGGCGAACGCTCGTCCGGTGTCAGAAACCACTGGAAATGCACTTGCAGCGAAGAAAACGGGCTGAGTTCGAGGACTTCCGGTGCTCGTCCCAAGAAAACGCGAGCGGGAATGCCCCGGACTCAGTTTTCTCGTCCTGGGGTAAAAAGCGGTCCCCCGACGGTTTCTTCCCTTTGCTCCGTATTGGTCATAAGTCTTTCGATCTTCGGGTCTCGTGCTCCGAGGACTTCAACCCACACTCCTGGCATGCTCCCTGACACGTTTTCCGGAGGTATAGGTCGGGAAGCGAGCTCGTTGGAGGGAGAACTGTGGTGCGACCCAAAACGGTCCAAAAGATGGCCGAAGCTTCCAACGAGTGGCGAACGCTCGTCCGGTGTCAGAAACCACTGGAAATGCACTTGCAGCGAAGGAAACGGGCTGAGCTCGAGGACTTCCGGTGCTCGTCCCAAGAAAACGCGAGCGGGAATGCCCCGGACTCAGTTTTCTCGTCCTGGGGTAAAAAGCGGTCCCCCGACGGTTTCTTCCCTTTGCTCCGTATTGGTCATAAGTCTTTCGATCTTCGGGTCTCGTGCTCCGAGGACTTCAACCCACACTCCTGGCATGCTCCCTGACACGTTTTCCGGAGGTATAGGTCGGGAAGCGAGCTCGTTGGAGGGAGAACTGTGGTGCGACCCAAAACGGTCCAAAAGACGGCCGAAGCTTCCAACGAGTGGCGAACGCTCGTCCGGTGTCAGAAACCACTGGAAATGCACTTGCAGCGAAGGAAACGGGCTGAGCTCGAGGACTTCCGGTGCTCGTCCCAAGAAAACGCGAGCGGGAATGCCCCGGACTCAGTTTTCTCGTCCTGGGGTAAAAAGCGGTCCCCCGACGGTTTCTTCCCTTTGCTCCGTATTGGTCATAAGTCTTTCGATCTTCGGGTCTCGTGCTCCGAGGACTTCAACACACACTCCTGGCATGCTCCCTGACACGTTTTCCGGAGGTATAGGTCGGGAAGCGAGCTCGTTGGAGGGAGAACTGTGGTGCGGCCCAAAACGGTCCAAAAGACGGCCGAAGCTTCCAACGAGTGGCGAACGCTCGTCCGGTGTCAGAAACCACTGGAAATGCACTTGCAGCGAAGGAAACGGGCTGAGCTCGAGGACTTCCGGTGCTCGTCCCAAGAAAACGCGAGGGGGAATGCCCCGGACTCAGTTTTCTCGTCCTGGGGTAAAAAGCGGTCCCCCGACGGTTTCTTCCCTTTGCTCCGTATTGGTCATAAGTCTTTCGATCTTCGGGTCTCGTGCTCCGAGGACTTCAACACACACTCCTGGCATGCTCCCTGACACGTTTTCCGGAGGTATAGGTCGGGAAGCGAGCTCGTTGGAGGGAGAACTGTGGTGCGACCCAAAACGGTCGAAAAGATGGCCGAAGCTTCCAACGAGTGGCGAACGCTCGTCCGGTGTCAGAAACCACTGGAAATGCACTTGCAGCGAAGGAAACCGGCTGAGCTCGAGGACTTCCGGTGCTCGTCCCAAGAAAACGCGAGCGGGAATGCCCCGGACTCAGTTTTCTCGTCCTGGGGTAAAAAGCGGTCCCCCGACGGTTTCTTCCCTTTGCTCCGTAATTGTCATAAGTCTTTCGATCTTCGGGTCTCGTGCTCCGAGGACTTCAACCCACACTCCTGGCATGCTCCCTAACACGTTTTCCGGAGGTATAGGTCGGGAAGCGAGCTCGTTGGAGGGAGAACTGTGGTGCGACCCAAAACGGTCCAAAAGATGGCCGAAGCTTCCAACGAGTGGCGAACGCTCGTCCGGTGTCAGAAACCACTGGAAATGCACTTGCAGCGAAGGAAACGGGCTGAGCTCGAGGACTTCCGGTGCTCGTCCCAAGAAAACGCGAGCGGGAATGCCCCGGACTCAGTTTTCTCGTCCTGGGGTAAAAAGCGGTCCCGCGACGGTTTCTTCCCTTTGCTCCGTATTGGTCATAAGTTTTTCGATCTTCGGGTCTCGTGCTCCGAGGACTTCAACACACACTCCTGGCATGCTCCCTGACACGTTTTCCGGAGGTATAGGTCGGGAAGCGAGCTCGTTGGAGGGAGAACTGTGGTGCGACCCAAAACGGTCCAAAAGATGGCCGAAGCTTCCAACGAGTGGCGAACGCTCGTCCGGTGTCAGAAACCACTGGAAATGCACTTGCAGCGAAGGAAACGGGCTGAGCTCGAGGACTTCCGGTGCTCGTCCCAAGAAAACGCGAGCGGGAATGCCCCGGACTCAGTTTTCTCGTCCTGGGGTAAAAAGCGGTCCCCCGACGGTTTCTTCCCTTTGCTCCGTATTGGTCATAAGTCTTTCGATCTTCGGGTCTCGTGCTCCGAGGACTTCAACACACACTCCTGGCATGCTCCCTGACACGTTTTCCGGAGGTATAGGTCGGGAAGCGAGCTCGTTGGAGGGAGAACTGTGGTGCGACCCAAAACGGTCCAAAAGACGGCCGAAGCTTCCAACGAGTGGCGAACGCTCGTCCGGTGTCAGAAACCACTGGAAATGCACTTGCAGCGAAGGAAACGGGCTGAGCTCGAGGACTTTCGGTGCTCGTCCCAAGAAAACGCGAGGGGGAATGCCCCGGACTCAGTTTTCTCGTCTTGGGGTAAAAAGCGGTCCCCCGACGGTTTCTTCCCTTTGCTCCGTATTGGTCATAAGTCTTTCGATCTTCGGGTCTCGTGCTCCGAGGACTTCAACACACACTCCTGGCATGCTCCCTGACACGTTTTTCGGAGGTATAGGTCGGGAAGCGAGCTCGTTGGAGGGAGAACTGTGGTGCGACCCAAAACGGTCGAAAAGATGGCCGAAGCTTCCAACGAGTGGCGAACGCTCGTCCGGTGTCAGAAACCACTAGAAATGCACTTGCAGCGAAGGAAACAGGCTGAGCTCGAGGACTTCCGGTGCTCGTCCCAAGAAAACGCGAGCGGGAATGCCCCGGACTCAGTTTTCTCGTCCTGGGGTAAAAAGCGGTCCCCCGACGGTTTCTTCCCTTTGCTCCGTAATTGTCATAAGTCTTTCGATCTTCGGGTCTCGTGCTCCGAGGACTTCAACCCACACTCCTGGCATGCTCCCTGACACGTTTTCCGGAGGTATAGGTCGGGAAGCGAGCTCGTTGGAGGGAGAACTGTGGTGCGACCCAAAACGGTCCAAAAGATGGCCGAAGCTTCCAACGAGTGGCGAACGCTCGTCTGGTGTCAGAAACCACTGGAAATGCACTTGCAGCGAAGGAAACGGGCTGAGCTCGAGGACTTCCGGTGCTCGTCCCAAGAAAACGCGAGCGGGAATGCCCCGGACTCAGTTTTCTCGTCCTGGGGTAAAAAGCGGTCCCCCGACGGTTTCTTCCCTTTGCTCCGTATTGGTCATAAGTCTTTCGATCTTCGGGTCTCGTGCTCCGAGGACTTCAACCCACACTCCTGGCATGCTCCCTGACACGTTTTCCGGAGGTATAGGTCGGGAAGCGAGCTCGTTGGAGGGAGAACTGTGGTGCGACCCGAAACGGTCCAAAAGATGGCCGAAGCTTCCAACTTGTGGCGAACGCTCGTCCGGTGTCAGAAACCACTGGAAATGCACTTGCAGCGAAGGAAACGGGCTGAGCTCGAGGACTTCCGGTGCTCGTCCCAAGAAAACGCGAGCGGGAATGCTCCGGACTCAGTTTTCTCGTCCTGGGGTAAAAAGCGGTCCCCCGACGGTTTCTTCCCTTTGCTCCGTATTGGTCATAAGTCTTTCGATCTTCGGGTCTCGTGCTCCGAGGACTTCAACCCACACTCCTGGCATGCTCCCTGACACGTTTTCCGGAGGTATAGGTCGGGAAGCGAGCTCGTTGGAGGGAGAACTGTGGTGCGACCCGAAACGGTCCAAAAGATGGCCGAAGCTTCCAACGAGTGGCGAACGCTCGTCCGGTGTCAGAAACCACTGGAAATGCACTTGCAGCGAAGGAAACGGGCTGAGCTCGAGGACTTCCGGTGCTCGTCCCAAGAAGACGCGAGCGGGAATGCCCCGGACTCAGTTTTCTCGTCCTGGGGTAAAAAGCGGTCCCCCGACGGTTTCTTCCCTTTGCTCCGTATTGGTCATAAGTCTTTCGATCTTCGGGTCTCGTGCTCCGACGACTTCAACCCACACTCCTGGCATGCTCCCTGACACGTTTTCCGGAGGTATAGGTCGGGAAGCGAGCTCGTTGGAGGGAGAACTGTGGTGCGACCCGAAACGGTCCAAAAGATGGCCGAAGCTTCCAACTTGTGGCGAACGCTCGTCCGGTGTCAGAAACCACTGGAAATGCACTTGCAGCGAAGGAAACGGGCTGAGCTCGAGGACTTCCGGTGCTCGTCCCAAGAAAACGCGAGCGGGAATGCCCCGGACTCAGTTTTCTCGTCCTGGGGTAAAAAGCGGTCCCCCGACGGTTTCTTCCCTTTGCTCCGTATTGGTCATAAGTCTTTCGATCTTCGGGTCTCGTGCTCCGAGGACTTCAACCCACACTCCTGGCATGCTCCCTGACACGTTTTCAGGAGGTATAGGTCGGGAAGCGAGCTCGTTGGAGGGAGAACTGTGGTGCGACCCGAAACGGTCCAAAAGATGGCCGAAGCTTCCAACTTGTGGCGAACGCTCGTCCGGTGTCAGAAACCACTGGAAATGCACTTGCAGCGAAGGAAACGGGCTGAGCTCGAGGACTTCCGGTGCTCGTCCCAAGAAAACGCGAGCGGGAATGCCCCGGACTCAGTTTTCTCGTCCTGGGGTAAAAAGCGGTCCCCCGACGGTTTCTTCCCTTTGCTCCGTATTGGTCATAAGTCTTTCGATCTTCGGGTCTCGTGCTCCGAGGACTTCAACCCACACTCCTGGCATGCTCCCTGACACGTTTTCCGGAGGTATAGGTCGGGAAGCGAGCTCGTTGGAGGGAGAACTGTGGTGCGACCCAAAACGGTCCAAAAGATGGCCGAAGCTTCCAACGAGTGGCGAACGCTCGTCCGGTGTCAGAAACCACTGGAAAAACACTTGCAGCGAAGGAAACGGGCTGAGCTCGAGGACTTCCGGTGCTCGTCCCAAGAAAACGCGAGCGGGAATGCCCCGGACTCAGTTTTCTCGTCCTGGGGTAAAAAGCGGTCCCCCGACGGTTTCTTCCCTTTGCTCCGTATTGGTCATAAGTCTTTCGATCCTCGGGTCTCGTGCTCCAAGGACTTCAACCCACACTCCTGGCATGCTCCCTGACACGTTTTCCGGAGGTATAAATCGGGAAGCGAGCTCGTTGGAGGGAGAACTGTGGTGCGACCCAAAACGGTCCAAAAGATGGCCGAAGCTTCCAACGAGTGGCGAACGCTCGTCCGGTGTCAGAAACCACTGGAAATGCACTTGCAGCGAAGGAAACGGGCTGAGCTCGAGGACTTCCGGTGCTCGTCCCAAGAAGACGCGAGCGGGAATGCCCCGGACTCAGTTTTCTCGTCCTGGGGTAAAAAGCGGTCCCCCGACGGTTTCTTCCCTTTGCTCCGTATTGGTCATAAGTCTTTCGATCTTCGGGTCTCGTGCTCCGAGGACTTCAACCCACACTCCTGGCATGCTCCCTGACACGTTTTCCGGAGGTATAGGTCGGGAAGCGAGCTCGTTGGAGGGAGAACTGTGGTGCGACCCAAAACGGTCCAAAAGATGGCCGAAGCTTCCAACGAGTGGCGAACGCTCGTCCGGTGTCAGAAACCACTGGAAATGCACTTGCAGCGAAGGAAACGGGCTGAGCTCGAGGACTTCCGGTGCTCGTCCCAAGAAGACGCGAGCGGGAATGCCCCGGACTCAGTTTTCTCGTCCTGGGGTAAAAAGCGGTCCCCCGACGGTTTCTTCCCTTTGCTCCGTATTGGTCATAAGTCTTTCGATCTTCGGGTCTCGTGCTCCGAGGACTTCAACTCACACTCCTGGCATGTTCCCTGACACGTTTTCCGGAGGTATAGGTCGGGAAGCGAGCTCGTTGGAGGGAGAACTGTGGTGCGACCCAAAACGGTCCAAAAGATGGCCGAAGCTTCCAACGAGTGGCGAACGCTCGTCCGGTGTCAGAAACCACTGGAAATGCACTTGCAGCGAAGTAAACGGGCTGAGCTCGAGGACTTCCGGTGCTCGTCCCAAGAAGACGCGAGCGGGAATGCCCCGGACTCAGTTTTCTCGTCCTGGGGTAAAAAGCGGTCCCCCGACGGTTTCTTCCCTTTGCTCCGTATTGGTCATAAGTCTTTCGATCTTCGGGTCTCGTGCTCCGAGGACTTCAACCCACACTCCTTGCATGCTCCCTGACACGTTTTCCGGAGGTATAGGTCGGGAAGCGAGCTCGTTGGAGGGAGAACTGTGGTGCGACCCAAAACGGTCCAAAAGATGGCCGAAGCTTCCAACGAGTGGCGAACGCTCGTCCGGTGTCAGAAACCACTGGAAATGCACTTGCAGCGAAGGAAACGGGCTGAGCTCGAGGACTTCCGGTGCTCGTCCCAAGAAGACGCGAGCGGGAATGCCCCGGACTCAGTTTTCTCGTCCTGGGGTAAAAAGCGGTCCCCCGACGGTTTCTTCCCTTTGCTCCGTATTGGTCATAAGTCTTTCGATCTTCGGGTCTCGTGCTCCGAGGACTTCAACCCACACTCCTGGCATGCTCCCTGACACGTTTTCCAGAGGTATAGGTCGGGAAGCGAGCTCGTTGGAGGGAGAACTGTGGTGCGACCTAAAACGGTCCAAAAGATGGCCGAAGCTTCCAACGAGTGGCGAACGCTCGTCCGGTGTCAGAAACCACTGGAAATGCACTTGCAGCGAAGGAAACGGGCTGAGCTCGAGGACTTCCGGTGCTCGTCCCAAGAAGACGCGAGCGGGAATGCCCCGGACTCAGTTTTCTCGTCCTGGGGTAAAAAGCGGTCCCCCGACGGTTTCTTCCCTTTGCTCCGTATTGGTCATAAGTCTTTCGATCTTCGGGTCTCGTGCTCCGAGGACTTCAACCCACACTCCTGGCATGCTCCCTGACACGTTTTCCGGAGGTATAGGTCGGGAAGCGAGCTCGTTGGAGGGAGAACTGTGGTGCGACCCAAAACGGTCCAAAAGATGGCCGAAGCTTCCAACGAGTGGCGAACGCTCGTCCGGTGTCAGAAACCACTGGAAATGCACTTGCAGCAAAGGAAACGGGCTGAGCTCGAGGACTTCCGGTGCTCGTCCCAAGAAAACGCGAGAGGGAATGCCCCGGACTCAGTTTTCTCGTCCTGGGGTAAAAAGCGGTCCCCCGACGGTTTCTTCCCTTTGCTCCGTATTGGTCATAAGTCTTTCGATCTTCGGGTCTCGTGCTCCGAGGACTTCAACCCACACTCCTGGCATGCTCCCTGACACGTTTTCCGGAGGTATAGGTCGGGAAGCGAGCTCGTTGGAGGGAGAACTGTGGTGCGACCCAAAACGGTCCAAAAGATGGCCGAAGCTTCCAACGAGTGGCGAACGCTCGTCCGGTGTCAGAAACCACTGGAAATGCACTTGCAGCGAAGGAAACGGGCTGAGCTCGAGGACTTCCGGTGCTCGTCCCAAGAAAACGCGAGCGGGAATGCCCCGGACTCAGTTTTCTCGTCCTGGGGTAAAAAGCGGTCCCCGACGGTTTCTTCCCTTTGCTCCGTATTGGTCATAAGTCTTTCGATCTTCGGGTCTCGTGCTCCGAGGACTTCAACCCACACTCCTGGCATGCTCCCTGACACGTTTTCCGGAGGTATAGGTCGGGAAGCGAGCTCGTTGGAGGGAGAACTGTGGTGCGACCCAAAACGGTCCAAAAGATGGCCGAAGCTTCCAACGAGTGGCGAACGCTCGTCCGGTGTCAGAAACCACTGGAAATGCACTTGCAGCGAAGGAAACGGGCTGAGCTCGAGGACTTCCGGTGCTCGTCCCAAGAAAACGCGAGCGGGAATGCCCCGGACTCAGTTTTCTCGTCCTGGGGTAAAAAGCGGTCCCCCGACGGTTTCTTCCCTTTGCTCCGTATTGGTCATAAGTCTTTCGATCTTCGGGTCTCGTGCTCCGAGGACTTCAACCCACACTCCTGGCATGCTCCCTGACACGTTTTCCGGAGGTATAGGTCGGGAAGCGAGCTCGTTGGAGGGAGAACTGCGGTGCGACCCAAAACGGTCCAAAAGATGGCCGAAGCTTCCAACGAGTGGCGAACGCTCGTCCGGTGTCAGAAACCACTGGAAATGCACTTGCAGCGAAGGAAACGGGCTGAGCTCGAGGACTTCCGGTGCTCGTCCCAAGAAAACGCGAGCGGGAATGCCCCGGACTCAGTTTTCTCGTCCTGGGGTAAAAAGCGGTCCCCCGACGGTTTCTTCCCTTTGCTCCGTATTGGTCATAAGTCTTTCGATCTTCGGGTCTCGTGCTCCGAGGACTTCAACCCACACTCCTGGCATGCTCCCTGACACGTTTTCCGGAGGTATAGGTCGGGAAGCGAGCTCGTTGGAGGGAGAACTGCGGTGCGACCCAAAACGGTCCAAAAGATGGCCGAAGCTTCCAACGAGTGGCGAACGCTCGTCCGGTGTCAGAAACCACTGGAAATGCACTTGCAGCGAAGGAAACGGGCTGAGCTCGAGGACTTCCGGTGCTCGTCCCAAGAAAACGCGAGCGGGAATGCCCCGGACTCAGTTTTCTCGTCCTGGGGTAAAAAGCGGTCCCCGACGGTTTCTTCCCTTTGCTCCGTATTGGTCATAAGTCTTTCGATCTTCGGGTCTCGTGCTCCGAGGACTTCAACCCACACTCCTGGCATGCTCCCTGACACGTTTTCCGGAGGTATAGGTCGGGAAGCGAGCTCGTTGGAGGGAGAACTGTGGTGCGACCCAAAACGGTCCAAAAGATGGCCGAAGCTTCCAACGAGTGGCGAACGCTCGTCCGGTGTCAGAAACCACTGGAAATGCACTTGCAGCGAAGGAAACGGGCTGAGCTCGAGGACTTCCGGTGCTCGTCCCAAGAAAACGCGAGCGGGAATGCCCCAGACTCAGTTTTCTCGTCCTGGGGTAAAAAGCGGTCCCCCGACGGTTTCTTCCCTTTGCTCCGTATTGGTCATAAGTCTTTCGATCTTCGGGTCTCGTGCTCCGAGGACTTCAACCCACACTCCTGGCATGCTCCCTGACACGTTTTCCGGAGGTATAGGTCGGGAAGCGAGCTCGTTGGAGGGAGAACTGCGGTGCGACCCAAAACGGTCCAAAAGATGGCCGAAGCTTCCAACGAGTGGCGAACGCTCGTCCGGTGTCAGAAACCACTGGAAATGCACTTGCAGCGAAGGAAACGGGCTGAGCTCGAGGACTTCCGGTGCTCGTCCCAAGAAAACGCGAGCGGGAATGCCCCGGACTCAGTTTTCTCGTCCTGGGGTAAAAAGCGGTCCCCGACGGTTTCTTCCCTTTGCTCCGTATTGGTCATAAGTCTTTCGATCTTCGGGTCTCGTGCTCCGAGGACTTCAACCCACACTCCTGGCATGCTCCCTGACACGTTTTCCGGAGGTATAGGTCGGGAAGCGAGCTCGTTGGAGGGAGAACTGTGGTGCGACCCAAAACGGTCCAAAAGATGGCCGAAGCTTCCAACGAGTGGCGAACGCTCGTCCGGTGTCAGAAACCACTGGAAATGCACTTGCAGCGAAGGAAACGGGCTGAGCTCGAGGACTTCCGGTGCTCGTCCCAAGAAAACGCGAGCGGGAATGCCCCGGACTCAGTTTTCTCGTCCTGGGGTAAAAAGCGGTCCCCCGACGGTTTCTTCCCTTTGCTCCGTATTGGTCATAAGTCTTTCGATCTTCGGGTCTCGTGCTCCGAGGACTTCAACCCACACTCCTGGCATGCTCCCTGACACGTTTTCCGGAGGTATAGGTCGGGAAGCGAGCTCGTTGGAGGGAGAACTGCGGTGCGACCCAAAACGGTCCAAAAGATGGTCGAAGCTTCCAACGAGTGGCGAACGCTCGTCCGGTGTCAGAAACCACTGGAAATGCACTTGCAGCGAAGGAAACGGGCTGAGCTCGAGGACTTCCGGTGCTCGTCCCAAGAAAACGCGAGCGGGAATGCCCCGGACTCAGTTTTCTCGTCCTGGGGTAAAAAGCGGTCCCCCGACGGTTTCTTCCCTTTGCTCCGTATTGGTCATAAGTCTTTCGATCTTCGGGTCTCGTGCTCCGAGGACTTCAACCCACACTCCTGGCATGCTCCCTGACACGTTTTCCGGAGGTATAGGTCGGGAAGCGAGCTCGTTGGAGGGAGAACTGCGGTGCGACCCAAAACGGTCCAAAAGATGGCCGAAGCTTCCAACGAGTGGCGAACGCTCGTCCGGTGTCAGAAACCACTGGAAATGCACTTGCAGCGAAGGAAACGGGCTGAGCTCGAGGACTTCCGGTGCTCGTCCCAAGAAAACGCGAGCGGGAATGCCCCGGACTCAGTTTTCTCGTCCTGGGGTAAAAAGCGGTCCCCCGACGGTTTCTTCCCTTTGCTCCGTATTGGTCATAAGTCTTTCGATCTTCGGGTCTCGTGCTCCGAGGACTTCAACCCACACTCCTGGCATGCTCCCTGACACGTTTTCCGGAGGTATAGGTCGGGAAGCGAGCTCGTTGGAGGGAGAACTGCGGTGCGACCCAAAACGGTCCAAAAGATGGCCGAAGCTTCCAACGAGTGGCGAACGCTCGTCCGGTGTCAGAAACCACTGGAAATGCACTTGCAGCGAAGGAAACGGGCTGAGCTCGAGGACTTCCGGTGCTCGTCCCAAGAAAACGCGAGCGGGAATGCCCCGGACTCAGTTTTCTCGTCCTGGGGTAAAAAGCGGTCCCCGACGGTTTCTTCCCTTTGCTCCGTATTGGTCATAAGTCTTTCGATCTTCGGGTCTCGTGCTCCGAGGACTTCAACCCACACTCCTGGCATGCTCCCTGACACGTTTTCCGGAGGTATAGGTCGGGAAGCGAGCTCGTTGGAGGGAGAACTGTGGTGCGACCCAAAACGGTCCAAAAGATGGCCGAAGCTTCCAACGAGTGGCGAACGCTCGTCCGGTGTCAGAAACCACTGGAAATGCACTTGCAGCGAAGGAAACGGGCTGAGCTCGAGGACTTCCGGTGCTCGTCCCAAGAAAACGCGAGCGGGAATGCCCCGGACTCAGTTTTCTCGTCCTGGGGTAAAAAGCGGTCCCCCGACGGTTTCTTCCCTTTGCTCCGTATTGGTCATAAGTCTTTCGATCTTCGGGTCTCGTGCTCCGAGGACTTCAACCCACACTCCTGGCATGCTCCCTGACACGTTTTCCGGAGGTATAGGTCGGGAAGCGAGCTCGTTGGAGGGAGAACTGCGGTGCGACCCAAAACGGTCCAAAAGATGGCCGAAGCTTCCAACGAGTGGCGAACGCTCGTCCGGTGTCAGAAACCACTGGAAATGCACTTGCAGCGAAGGAAACGGGCTGAGCTCGAGGACTTCCGGTGCTCGTCCCAAGAAAACGCGAGCGGGAATGCCCCGGACTCAGTTTTCTCGTCCTGGGGTAAAAAGCGGTCCCCCGACGGTTTCTTCCCTTTGCTCCGTATTGGTCATAAGTCTTTCGATCTTCGGGTCTCGTGCTCCGAGGACTTCAACCCACACTCCTGGCATGCTCCCTGACACGTTTTCCGGAGGTATAGGTCGGGAAGCGAGCTCGTTGGAGGGAGAACTGCGGTGCGACCCAAAACGGTCCAAAAGATGGCCGAAGCTTCCAACGAGTGGCGAACGCTCGTCCGGTGTCAGAAACCACTGGAAATGCACTTGCAGCGAAGGAAACGGGCTGAGCTCGAGGACTTCCGGTGCTCGTCCCAAGAAAACGCGAGCGGGAATGCCCCGGACTCAGTTTTCTCGTCCTGGGGTAAAAAGCGGTCCCCCGACGGTTTCTTCCCTTTGCTCCGTATTGGTCATAAGTCTTTCGATCTTCGGGTCTCGTGCTCCGAGGACTTCAACCCACACTCCTGGCATGCTCCCTGACACGTTTTCCGGAGGTATAGGTCGGGAAGCGAGCTCGTTGGAGGGAGAACTGTGGTGCGACCCAAAACGGTCCAAAAGATGGCCGAAGCTTCCAACGAGTGGCGAACGCTCGTCCGGTGTCAGAAACCACTGGAAATGCACTTGCAGCGAAGGAAACGGGCTGAGCTCGAGGACTTCCGGTGCTCGTCCCAAGAAAACGCGAGCGGGAATGCCCCGGACTCAGTTTTCTCGTCCTGGGGTAAAAAGCGGTCCCCGACGGTTTCTTCCCTTTGCTCCGTATTGGTCATAAGTCTTTCGATCTTCGGGTCTCGTGCTCCGAGGACTTCAATCCACACTCCTGGCATGCTCCCTGACATGTTTTCCGGAGGTATAGGTCGGGAAGCGAGCTCGTTGGAGGGAGAACTGTGGTGCGACCCAAAACGGTCCAAAAGATGGCCGAAGCTTCCAACGAGTGGCGAACGCTCGTCCGGTGTTAGAAACCACTGGAAATGCACTTGCAGCGAAGGAAACGGGCTGAGCTCGAGGACTTCCGGTGCTCGTCCCAAGAAAACGCGAGCGGGAATGCCCCGGACTCAGTTTTCTCGTCCTGGGGTAACAAGCGGTCCCCCAACGGTTTCTTCCCTTTGCTCCGTATTGGTCATAAGTCTTTCGATCTTCGGGTCTCGTGCTCCGAGGACTTCAACCCACACTCCTGGCATGCTCCCTGACACGTTTTCCGGAGGTATAGGTCGGGAAGCGAGCTCGTTGGAGGGAGAACTGTGGTGCGACCCAAAACGGTCCAAAAGATGGCCGAAGCTTCCAACGAGTGGCGAACGCTCGTCCGGTGTCAGAAACCACTGGAAATGCACTTGCAGCGAAGGAAACGGGCTGAGCTCGAGGACTTCCGGTGCTCGTCCCAAGAAAACGCGAGCGGGAATGCCCCGGACTCAGTTTTCTCGTCCTGGGGTAAAAAGCGGTCCCCCGACGGTTTCTTCCCTTTGCTCCGTATTGGTCATAAGTCTTTCGATCTTCGGGTCTCGTGCTCCGAGGACTTCAACCCACACTCCTGGCATGCTCCCTGACACGTTTTCCGGAGGTATAGGTCGGGAAGCGAGCTCGTTGGAGGGAGAACTGTGGTGTGACCCAAAACGGTCCAAAAGATGGCCGAAGCTTCCAACGAGTGGCGAACGCTCGTCCGGTGTCAGAAACCACTTGAAATGCACTTGCAGCGAAGGAAACGGGCTGAGCTCGAGGACTTCCGGTGCTCGTCCCAAGAAAACGCGAGCGGGAATGCCCCGGACTCAGTTTTCTCGTCCTGGGGTAAAAAGCGGTCCCCCGACGGTTTCTTCCCTTTGCTCCGTATTGGTCATAAGTCTTTCGATCTTCGGGTCTCGTGCTCCGAGGACTTCAACCCACACTCCTGGCATGCTCCCTGACACGTTTTCCGGAGGTATAGGTCGGGAAGCGAGCTCGTTGGAGGGAGAACTGTGGTGCGACCCAAAACGGTCCAAAAGATGGCCGAAGCTTCCAACGAGTGGCGAACGCTCGTCCGGTGCCAGAAACCACTGGAAATGCACTTGCAGCGAAGGAAACGGGCTGAGCTCGAGGACTTCCGGTGCTCGTCCCAAGAAAACGCGAGCGGGAATGCCCCGGACTCAGTTTTCTCGTCCTGGGGTAAAAAGCGGTCCCCCGACGGTTTCTTCCCTTTGCTCCGTATTGGTCATAAGTTTTTCGATCTTCGGGTCTCGTGCTCCGAGGACTTCAACCCACACTCCTGGCATGCTCCCTGACACGTTTTCCGGAGGTATAGGTCGGGAAGCGAGCTCGTTGGAGGAAGAACTGTGGTGCGACCCAAAACGGTCCAAAAGATGGTCGAAGCTTCCAACGAGTGGCGAACGCTCGTCCGGTGTCAGAAACCACTGGAAATGCACTTGCAGCGAAGGAAACGGGCTGAGCTCGAGGACTTCTGGTGCTCGTCCCAAGAAAACGCGAGCGGGAATGCCCCGGACTCAGTTTTCTCGTCCTGGGGTAAAAAGCGGTCCCCCGACGGTTTCTTCCCTTTGCTCCGTATTGGTCATAAGTCTTTCGATCTTCGGGTCTCGTGCTCCGAGGACTTCAACCCACACTCCTGGCATGCTCCCTGACACGTTTTCCGGAGGTATAGGTCGGGAAGCGAGCTCGTTGGAGGGAGAACTGTGGTGCGACCCAAAACGGTCCAAAAGATGGCCGAAGCTTCCAACGAGTGGCGAACGCTCGTCCGGTATCAGAAACCACTGGAAATGCACTTGCAGCGAAGGAAACGGGCTGAGCTCGAGGACTTTCGGTGCTCGTCCCAAGAAAACGCGAGCGGGAATGCCCCGGACTCAGTTTTCTCGTCCTGGGGTAAAAAGCGGTCCCCCGACGGTTTCTTCCCTTTGCTCCGTATTGGTCATAAGTCTTTCGATCTTCGGGTCTCGTGCTCCGAGGACTTCAACCCACACTCCTGGCATGCTCCCTGACACGTTTTCCGGAGGTATAGGTGGGGAAGCGAGCTCGTTGGAGGGAGAACTGTGGTGCGACCCAAAACAGTCCAAAAGATGGCCGAAGCTTCCAACGAGTGGCGAACGCTCGTCCGGTGTCAGAAACCACTGGAAATGCACTTGCAGCGAAGGAAACGGGCTGAGCTCGAGGACTTCCGGTGCTCGTCCCAAGAAAACGCGAGCGGGAATGCCCCGGACTCAGTTTTCTCGTCCTGGGGTAAAAAGCGGTCCCCCGACGGTTTCTTCCCTTTGCTCCGTATTGGTCATAAGTCTTTCGATCTTCGGGTCTCGTGCTCCGAGGACTTCAACCCACACTCCTGGCATGCTCCCTGACACGTTTTCCGGAGGTATAGGTCGGGAAGCGAGCTCGTTGGAGGGAGAACTGTGGTGCGACCCAAAACGGTCCAAAAGATGGCCGAAGCATCCAACGAGTGGCGAACGCTCGTCCGGTGTCAGAAACCACTGGAAATGCACTTGCAGCGAAGGAAACGGGCTGAGCTCGAGGACTTCCGGTGCTCGTCCCAAGAAAACGCGAGCGGGATTGCCCCAGACTCAGTTTTCTCGTCCTGGGGTAAAAAGCGGTCCCCCGACGGTTTCTTCCCTTTGCTCCGTATTGGTCATAAGTCTTTCGATCTTCGGGTCTCGTGCTCCGAGGACTTCAACCCACACTCCTGGCATGCTCCCTGACACGTTTTCCGGAGGTATAGGTCGGGAAGCGAGCTCGTTGGAGGGAGAACTGTGGTGCGACCCAAAACGGTCCAAAAGATGGCCGAAGCTTCCAACGAGTGGCGAACGCTCGTCCGGTGCCAGAAACCACTGGAAATGCACTTGCAGCGAAGGAAACGGGCTGAGCTCGAGGACTTCCGGTGCTCGTCCCAAGAAAACGCGAGCGGGAATGCCCCGGACTCAGTTTTCTCGTCTTGAGGTAAAAAGCGGTCCCCCGACGGTTTCTTCCCTTTGCTCCGTATTGGTCATAAGTCTTTCGATCTTCGGGTCTCGTGCTCCGAGGACTTCAACCCACACTCCTGGCATGCTCCCTGACACGTTTTCCGGAGGTATAGGTCGGGAAGCGAGCTCGTTGGAGGGAGAACTGTGGTGCGACCCAAAACGGTCCAAAAGATGGCCGAAGCTTCCAACGAGTGGCGAACGCTCGTCCGGTGCCAGAAACCACTGGAAATGCACTTGCAGCGAAGGAAACGGGCTGAGCTCGAGGACTTCCGGTGCTCGTCCCAAGAAAACGCGAGCGGGAATGCCCCGGACTCAGTTTTCTCGTCCTGGGGTAAAAAGCGGTCCCCCGACGGTTTCTTCCCTTTGCTCCGTATTGGTCATAAGTCTTTCGATCTTCGGGTCTCGTGCTCCGAGGACTTCAACCCACACTCCTGGCATGCTCCCTGACACGTTTTCCGGAGGTATAGGTCGGGAAGCGAGCTCGTTGGAAGGAGAACTGTGGTGCGACCCAAAACGGTCCAAAAGATGGCCGAAGCTTCCAACGAGTGGCGAACGCTCGTCCGGTATCAGAAACCACTGGAAATGCACTTGCAGCGAAGGAAACGGGCTGAGCTCGAGGACTTCCGGTGCTCGTCCCAAGAAAACGCGAGCGGGAATGCCCCGGACTCAGTTTTCTCGTCCTGGGGTAAAAAGCGGTCCCCCGACGGTTTCTTCCCTTTGCTCCGTATTGGTCATAAGTCTTTCGATCTTCGGGTCTCGTGCTCCGAGGACTTCAACCCACACTCCTGGCATGCTCCCTGACACGTTTTCCGGAGGTATAGGTCGGGAAGCGAGCTCGTTGGAGGGAGAACTGTGGTGCGACCCAAAACGGTCCAAAAGATGGCCGAAGCATCCAACGAGTGGCGAACGCTCGTCCGGTGTCAGAAACAACTGGAAATGCACTTGCAGCGAAGGAAACGGGCTGAGCTCGAGGACTTCCGGTGCTCGTCCCAAGAAAACGCGAGCGGGATTGCCCCAGACTCAGTTTTCTCGTCCTGGGGTAAAAAGCGGTCCCCCGACGGTTTCTTCCCTTTGCTCCGTATTGGTCATAAGTCTTTCGATCTTCGGGTCTCGTGCTCCGAGGACTTCAACCCACACTCCTGGCATGCTCCCTGACACGTTTTCCGGAGGTATAGGTCGGGAAGCGAGCTCGTTGGAGGGAGAACTGTGGTGCGACCCAAAACGGTCCAAAAGATGGCCGAAGCTTCCAACGAGTGGCGAACGCTCGTCCGGTGCCAGAAACCACTGGAAATGCACTTGCAGCGAAGGAAACGGGCTGAGCTCGAGGACTTCCGGTGCTCGTCCCAAGAAAACGCGAGCGGGAATGCCCCGGACTCAGTTTTCTCGTCTTGGGGTAAAAAGCGGTCCCCCGACGGTTTCTTCCCTTTGCTCCGTATTGGTCATAAGTCTTTCGATCTTCGGGTCTCGTGCTCCGAGGACTTCAACCCACACTCCTGGCATGCTCCCTGACACGTTTTCCGGAGGTATAGGTCGGGAAGCGAGCTCGTTGGAGGGAGAACTGTGGTGCGACCCAAAACGGTCCAAAAGATGGCCGAAGCTTCCAACGAGTGGCGAACGCTCGTCCGGTGCCAGAAACCACTGGAAATGCACTTGCAGCGAAGGAAACGGGCTGAGCTCGAGGACTTCCGGTGCTCGTCCCAAGAAAACGCGAGCGGGAATGCCCCGGACTCAGTTTTCTCGTCCTGGGGTAAAAAGCGGTCCCCCGACGGTTTCTTCCCTTTGCTCCGTATTGGTCATAAGTCTTTCGATCTTCGGGTCTCGTGCTCCGAGGACTTCAACCCACACTCCTGGCATGCTCCCTGACACGTTTTCCGGAGGTATAGGTCGGGAAGCGAGCTCGTTGGAAGGAGAACTGTGGTGCGACCCAAAACGGTCCAAAAGATGGCCGAAGCTTCCAACGAGTGGCGAACGCTCGTCCGGTATCAGAAACCACTGGAAATGCACTTGCAGCGAAGGAAACGGGCTGAGCTCGAGGACTTCCGGTGCTCGTCCCAAGAAAACGCGAGCGGGAATGCCCCGGACTCAGTTTTCTCGTCCTGGGGTAAAAAGCGGTCCCCCGACGGTTTCTTCACTTTGCTCCGTATTGGTCATAAGTCTTTCGATCTTCGGGTCTCGTGCTCCGAGGACTTCAACCCACACTCCTGGCATGCTCCCTGACACGTTTTCCGGAGGTATAGGTCGGGAAGCGAGCTCGTTGGAGGGAGAACTGTGGTGCGACCCAAAACGGTCCAAAAGATGGCCGAAGCTTCCAACGAGTGGCGAACGCTCGTCCGGTGCCAGAAACCACTGGAAATGCACTTGCAGCGAAGGAAACGGGCTGAGCTCGAGGACTTCCGGTGCTCGTCCCAAGAAAACGCGAGCGGGAATGCCCCGGACTCAGTTTTCTCGTCCTGGGGTAAAAAGCGGTCCCCCGACGGTTTCTTCCCTTTGCTCCGTATTGGTCATAAGTCTTTCGATCTTCGGGTCTCGTGCTCCGAGGACTTCAACCCACACTCCTGGCATGCTCCCTGACACGTTTTCCGGAGGTATAGGTCGGGAAGCGAGTTCGTTGGAGGGAGAACTGTGGTGCGACCCAAAACGGTCCAAAAGATGGCCGAAGCTTCCAACGAGTGGCGAACGCTCGTCCGGTGTCAGAAACCACTGGAAATGCACTTGCAGCGAAGGAAACGGGCTGAGCTCGAGGACTTCCGGTGCTCGTCCCAAGAAAACGCGAGCGGGAATGCCCCGGACTCAGTTTTCTCGTCCTGGGGTAAAAAGCGGTCCCCCGACGGTTTCTTCCCTTTGCTCCGTATTGGTCATAAGTCTTTCGATCTTCGGGTCTCGTGCTCCGAGGACTTCAACCCACACTCCTGGCATGCTCCCTGACACGTTTTCCGGAGGTATAGGTCGGGAAGCGAGCTCGTTGGAGGGAGAACTGTGGTGCGACCCAAAACGGTCCAAAAGATGGCCGAAGCTTCCAACGAGTGGCGAACGCTCCTCCGGTGTCAGAAACCACTGGAAATGCACTTGCAGCGAAGGAAACGGGCTGAGCTCGAGGACTTCCGGTGCTCGTCCCAAGAAAACGCGAGCGGGAATGCCCCGGACACAGTTTTCTCGTCCTGGGGTAAAAAGCGGTCCCCCGACGGTTTCTTCCCTTTGCTCCGTATTGGTCATAAGTCTTTCGATCTTCGGGTCTCGTGCTCCGAGGACTTCAACCCACACTCCTGGCATGCTCCCTGACACGTTTTCCAGAGGTATAGGTCGGGAAGCGAGCTCGTTGGAGGGAGAACTGTGGTGCGACCCAAAACGGTCCAAAAGATGGTCGAAGCTTCCAACGAGTGGCGAACGCTCGTCCGGTGCCAGAAACCACTGGAAATGTACTTGCAGCGAAGGAAACGGGCTGAGCTCGAGGACTTCCGGTGCTCGTCCCAAGAAAACGCGAGCGGGAATGCCCCGGACTCAGTTTTCTCGTCTTGGGGTAAAAAGCGGTCCCCCGACGGTTTCTTCCCTTTGCTCCGTATTGGTCATAAGTCTTTCGATCTTCGGGTCTCGTGCTCCGAGGACTTCAACCGACACTCCTGGCATGCTCCCTGACACGTTTTCCGGAGGTATAGGTCGGGAAGCGAGCTCGTTGGAGGGAGAACTGTGGTGCGACCCAAAACGGTCCAAAAGATGGTCGAAGCTTCCAACGAGTGGCGAACGCTCGTCCGGTGTCAGAAACCACTGGAAATGCACTTGCAGCGAAGGAAACGGGCTGAGCTCGAGGACTTCCGGTGCTCGTCCCAAGAAAACGCGAGCGGGAATGCCCCGGACTCAGTTTTCTCGTCCTGGGGTAAAAAGCGGTCCCCCGACGGTTTCTTCCCTTTGCTCCGTATTGGTCATAAGTCTTTCGATCTTCGGGTCTCGTGCTCCGAGGACTTCAACCCACACTCCTGGCATGCTCCCTGACACGTTTTCCGGAGGTATAGGTCGGGAAGCGAGCTCGTTGGAGGGAGAACTGTGGTGCGACCCAAAACGGTCCAAAAGATGGCCGAAGCTTCCAACGAGTGGCGAACGCTCGTCCGGTATCAGAAACCACTGGAAATGCACTTGCAGCGAAGGAAACGGGCTGAGCTCGAGGACTTCCGGTGCTCGTCCCAAGAAAACGCGAGCGGGAATGCCCCGGACTCAGTTTTCTCGTCCTGGGGTAAAAAGCGGTCCCCCGACGGTTTCTTCCCTTTGCTCCGTATTGGTCATAAGTCTTTCGATCTTCGGATCTCGTGCTCCGAGGACTTCAACCCACACTCCTGGCATGCTCCCTGACACGTTTTCCGGAGGTATAGGTGGGGAAGCGAGCTCGTTGGAGGGAGAACTGTGGTGCGACCCAAAACAGTCCAAAAGATGGCCGAAGCTTCCAACGAGTGGCGAACGCTCGTCCGGTGTCAGAAACCACTGGAAATGCACTTGCAGCGAAGGAAACGGGCTGAGCTCGAGGACTTCCGGTGCTCGTCCCAAGAAAACGCGAGCGGGAATGCCCCGGACTCAGTTTTCTCGTCCTGGGGTAAAAAGCGGTCCCCCGACGGTTTCTTCCCTTTGCTCCGTATTGGTCATAAGTCTTTCGATCTTCGGGTCTCGTGCTCCGAGGACTTCAACCCACACTCCTGGCATGCTCCCTGACACGTTTTCCGGAGGTATAGGTCGGGAAGCGAGCTCGTTGGAGGGAGAACTGTGGTGCGACCCAAAACGGTCCAAAAGATGGCCGAAGCATCCAACGAGTGGCGAACGCTCGTCCGGTGTCAGAAACCACTGGAAATGCACTTGCAGCGAAGGAAACGGGCTGAGCTCGAGGACTTCCGGTGCTCGTCCCAAGAAAACGCGAGCGGGATTGCCCCAGACTCAGTTTTCTCGTCCTGGGGTAAAAAGCGGTCCCCCTACGGTTTCTTCCCTTTGCTCCGTATTGGTCATAAGTCTTTCGATCTTCGGGTCTCGTGCTCCGAGGACTTCAACCCACACTCCTGGCATGCTCCCTGACACGTTTTCCGGAGGTATAGGTCGGGAAGCGAGCTCGTTGGAGGGAGAACTGTGGTGCGACCCAAAACGGTCCAAAAGATGGCCGAAGCTTCCAACGAGTGGCGAACGCTCGTCCGGTGTCAGAAACCACTGGAAATGCACTTGCAGCGAAGGAAACGGGCTGAGCTCGAGGACTTCCGGTGCTCGTCCCAAGAAAACGCGAGCGGGAATGCCCCGGACTCAGTTTTCTCGTCCTGGGGTAAAAAGCGGTCCCCCGACGGTTTCTTCCCTTTGCTCCGTATTGGTCATAAGTCTTTCGATCTTCGGGTCTCGTGCTCCGAGGACTTCAACCCACACTCCTGGCATGCTCCCTGACACGTTTTCCGGAGGTATAGGTCGGGAAGCGAGCTCGTTGGAGGGAGAACTGTGGTGCGACCCAAAACGGTCCAAAAGATGGCCGAAGCTTCCAACGAGTGGCGAACGCTCGTCCGGTATCAGAAACCACTGGAAATGCACTTGCAGCGAAGGAAACGGGCTGAGCTCGAGGACTTCCGGTGCTCGTCCCAAGAAAACGCGAGCGGGAATGCCCCGGACTCAGTTTTCTCGTCCTGGGGTAAAAAGCGGTCCCCCGACGGTTTCTTCACTTTGCTCCGTATTGGTCATAAGTCTTTCGATCTTCGGGTCTCGTGCTCCGAGGACTTCAACCCACACTCCTGGCATGCTCCCTGACACGTTTTCCGGAGGTATAGGTCGGGAAGCGAGCTCGTTGGAGGGAGAACTGTGGTGCGACCCAAAACGGTCCAAAAGATGGCCGAAGCTTCCAACGAGTGGCGAACGCTCGTCCGGTGTCAGAAACCACTGGAAATGCACTTGCAGCGAAGGAAACGGGCTGAGCTCGAGGACTTCCGGTGCTCGTCCCAAGAAAACGCGAGCGGGAATGCCCCGGACTCAGTTTTCTCGTCCTGGGGTAAAAAGCGGTCCCCCGACGGTTTCTTCCCTTTGCTCCGTATTGGTCATAAGTCTTTCGATCTTTGGGTCTCGTGCTCCGAGGACTTCAACCCACACTCCTGGCATGCTCCCTGACACGTTTTCCGGAGGTATAGGTCGGGAAGCGAGCTCGTTGGAGGGAGAACTGTGGTGCGACCCAAAACGGTCCAAAAGATGGCCGAAGCTTCCAACGAGTGGCGAACGCTCGTCCGGTGTCAGAAACCACTGGAAATGCACTTGCAGCGAAGGAAACGGGCTGAGCTCGAGGACTTCCGGTGCTCGTCCCAAGAAAACGCGAGCGGGAATGCCCCGGACTCAGTTTTCTCGTCCTGGTGTAAAAAGCGGTCCCCCGACGGTTTCTTCCCTTTGCTCCGTATTGGTCATAAGTCTTTCGATCTTTGGGTCTCGTGCTCCGAGGACTTCAACCCACACTCCTGGCATGCTCCCTGACACGTTTTCCGGAGGTATAGGTCGGGAAGCGAGCTCGTTGGAGGGAGAACTGTGGTGCGACCCAAAACGGTCCAAAAGATGGCCGAAGCTTCCAACGAGTGGCGAACGCTCGTCCGGTGTCAGAAACCACTGGAAATGCACTTGCAGCGAAGGAAACGGGCTGAGCTCGAGGACTTCCGGTGCTCGTCCCAAGAAAACGCGAGCGGGAATGCCCCGGACTCAGTTTTCTCGTCCTGGGGTAAAAAGCGGTCCCCCGACGGTTTCTTCCCTTTGCTCCGTATTGGTCATAAGTCTTTCGATCTTCGGGTCTCGTGCTCCGAGGACTTCAACCCACACTCCTGGCATGCTCCCTGACACGTTTTCCGGAGGTATAGGTCGGGAAGCGAGCTCGTTGGAGGGAGAACTGTGGTGCGACCCAAAACGGTCCAAAAGATGGCCGAAGCTTCCAACGAGTGGCGAACGCTCGTCCGGTATCAGAAACCACTGGAAATGCACTTGCAGCGAAGGAAACGGGCTGAGCTCGAGGACTTCCGGTGCTCGTCCCAAGAAAACGCGAGCGGGAATGCCCCGGACTCAGTTTTCTCGTCCTGGGGTAAAAAGCGGTCCCCCGACGGTTTCTTCCCTTTGCTCCGTATTGGTCATAAGTCTTTCGATCTTCGGGTCTCGTGCTCCGAGGACTTCAACCCACACTCCTGGCATGCTCCCTGACACGTTTTCCGGAGGTATAGGTCGGGAAGCGAGCTCGTTGGAGGGAGAACTGTGGTGCGACCCAAAACGGTCCAAAAGATGGCCGAAGCTTCCAACGAGTGGCGAACGCTCGTCCGGTGTCAGAAACCACTGGAAATGCACTTGCAGCGAAGGAAACGGGCTGAGCTCGAGGACTTCCGGTGCTCGTCCCAAGAAAACGCGAGCGGGAATGCCCCGGACACAGTTTTCTCGTCCTGGGGTAAAAAGCGGTCCCCCGACGGTTTCTTCCCTTTGCTCCGTATTGGTCATAAGTCTTTCGATCTTCGGGTCTCGTGCTCCGAGGACTTCAACCCACACTCCTGGCATGCTCCCTGACACGTTTTCCGGAGGTATAGGTCGGGAAGCGAGCTCGTTGGAGGGAGAACTGTGGTGCGACCCAAAACGGTCCAAAAGATGGCCGAAGCTTCCA
Organism: Cucumis melo; assembly: GCF_025177605.1. Taxonomy (NCBI): domain Eukaryota; kingdom Viridiplantae; phylum Streptophyta; class Magnoliopsida; order Cucurbitales; family Cucurbitaceae; genus Cucumis; species Cucumis melo. The sequence continues at coordinate 344,930 of NW_026123776.1, forward strand.
ACGAGTGGCGAACGCTCGTCCGGTGCCAGAAACCACTGGAAATGCACTTGCAGCGAAGGAAACGGGCTGAGCTCGAGGACTTCCGGTGCTCGTCCCAAGAAAACGCGAGCGGGAATGCCCCGGACTCAGTTTTCTCGTCCTGGGGTAAAAAGCGTTCCCCCGACGGTTTCTTCCCTTTGCTCCGTATTGGTCATAAGTCTTTCGATCTTCGGGTCTCGTGCTCCGAGGACTTCAACCCACACTCCTGGCATGCTCCCTGACACGTTTTCCGGAGGTATAGGTCGGGAAGCGAGCTCGTTGGAGGGAGAACTGTGGTGCGACCCAAAACGGTCCAAAAGATGGCCGAAGCTTCCAACGAGTGGCGAACGCTCGTCCGGTGTCAGAAACCACTGGAAATGCACTTGCAGCGAAGGAAACGGGCTGAGCTCGAGGACTTCCGGTGCTCGTCCCAAGAAAACGCGAGCGGGAATGCCCCGGACTCAGTTTTCTCGTCCTGGGGTAAAAAGCGGTCCCCCGACGGTTTCTTCCCTTTGCTCCGTATTGGTCATAAGTCTTTCGATCTTCGGGTCTCGTGCTCCGAGGACTTCAACCCACACTCCTGGCGTGCTCCCTGACACGTTTTCCGGAGGTATAGGTCGGGAAGCGAGCTCGTTGGAGGGAGAACTGTGGTGCGACCCAAAACGGTCCAAAAGATGGCCGAAGCTTCCAACGAGTGGCGAACGCTCGTCCGGTGTCAGAAACCACTGGAAATGCACTTGCAGCGAAGGAAACGGGCTGAGCTCGAGGACTTCCGGTGCTCGTCCCAAGAAAACGCGAGCGGGAATGCCCCGGACTCAGTTTTCTCGTCCTGGGGTAAAAAGCGGTCCCCCGACGGTTTCTTCCCTTTGCTCCGTATTGGTCATAAGTCTTTCGATCTTCGGGTCTCGTGCTCCGAGGACTTCAACCCACACTCCTGGCATGCTCCCTGACACGTTTTCCGGAGGTATAGGTCGGGAAGCGAGCTCGTTGGAGGGAGAACTGTGGTGCGACCCAAAACGGTCCAAAAGATGGCCGAAGCTTTCAACGAGTGGCGAACGCTCGTCCGGTGTCAGAAACCACTGGAAATGCACTTGCAGCGAAGGAAACGGGCTGAGCTCGAGGACTTCCGGTGCTCGTCCCAAGAAAACGCGAGCGGGAATGCCCCGGACTCAGTTTTCTCGTCCTGGGGTAAAAAGCGGTCCCCCGACGGTTTCTTCCCTATGCTCCGTATTGGTCATAAGTCTTTCGATCTTCGGGTCTCGTGCTCCGAGGACTTCATCCCACACTCCTCGCATGCTCCCTGACACGTTTTCCGGAGGTATAGGTCGGGAAGCGAGCTCGTTGGAGGGAGAACTGTGGTGCGACCCAAAACGGTCCAAAAGATGGCCGAAGCTTCCAACGAGTGGCGAACGCTCGTCCGGTGTCAGAAACCACTGGAAATGCACTTGCAGCGAAGGAAACGGGCTGAGCTCGAGGACTTCCGGTGCTCGTCCCAAGAAAACGCGAGCGGGAATGCCCCAGACTCAGTTTTCTCGTCCTGCGGTAAAAAGCGGTCCCCCGACGGTTTCTTCCCTTTGCTCCGAATTGGTCATAAATCTTTCGATCTTCGGGTCTCGTGCTCCGAGGACTTCAGCCCACACTCCTGGCATGCTCCCTGACACGTTTTCCGGAGGTATAGGTCGGGAAGCGAGCTCGTTGGAGGGAGAACTGTGGTGCGACCCAAAACGGTCCAAAAGATGGTTGCTTCCAACGAGTGGCGAACGCTCGTCCGGTGCCAGAAACCACTGCAAATGCACTTGCAGCGAAGGAAACGGGCTGAGCTCGAGGACTTCCGGTTCTCGTCCCAAGAAAACGCGAGCGGGAATGCCCCGGACTCAGTTTTCTCATCCTCGGGTAAAAAGCGGTCCCCCGACGGTTTCTTCCCTTTGCTCCGTATTGGTCATAAGTCTTTCGATCTTCGGGTCTCGTGCTCCGAGGACTTCAACCCACACTCCTGGCATGCTCCCTGACACGTTTTCCGGAGGTATAGGTCGGGAAGCGAGCTCGTTGGAGGGAGAACTGTGGTGCGACCCAAAACGGTCCAAAAGATGGCCGAAGCTTCCAACGAGTGGCGAACGCTCGTCCGGTGCCAGAAACCACTGGAAATGCACTTGCAGCGAAGGAAACGGGCTGAGCTCGAGGACTTCCGGTGCTCGTCCCAAGAAAACGCGAGCGGGAATGCCCCGGACTCAGTTTTCTCGTCCTGGGGTAAAAAGCGTTCCCCCGACGGTTTCTTCCCTTTGCTCCGTATTGGTCATAAGTCTTTCGATCTTCGGGTCTCGTGCTCCGAGGACTTCAACCCACACTCCTGGCATGCTCCCTGACACGTTTTCCGAGGTATAGGTCGGGAAGCGAGCTCGTTGGAGGGAGAACTGTGGTGCGACCCAAAACGGTCCAAAAGATGGCCGAAGCTTCCAACGAGTGGCGAACGCTCGTCCGGTGTCAGAAACCACTGGAAATGCACTTGCAGCGAAGGAAACGGGCTGAGCTCGAGGACTTCCGGTGCTCGTCCCAAGAAAACGCGAGCGGGAATGCCCCGGACTCAGTTTTCTCGTCCTGGGGTAAAAAGCGGTCCCCCGACGGTTTCTTCCCTTTGCTCCGTATTGGTCATAAGTCTTTCGATCTTCGGGTCTCGTGCTCCGAGGACTTCAACCCACACTCCTGGCATGCTCCCTGACACGTTTTCCGGAGGTATAGGTCGGGAAGCGAGCTCGTTGGAGGGAGAACTGTGGTGCGACCCAAAACGGTCCAAAAGATGGCCGAAGCTTCCAACGAGTGGCGAACGCTCGTCCGGTGTCAGAAACCACTGGAAATGCACTTGCAGCGAAGGAAACGGGCTGAGCTCGAGGACTTCCGGTGCTCGTCCCAAGAAAACGCGAGCGGGAATGCCCCGGACTCAGTTTTCTCGTCCTGGGGTAAAAAGCGGTCCCCCGACGGTTTCTTCCCTTTGCTCCGTATTGGTCATAAGTCTTTCGATCTTCGGGTCTCGTGCTCCGAGGACTTCAACCCACACTCCTGGCATGCTCCCTGACACGTTTTCCGGAGGTATAGGTCGGGAAGCGAGCTCGTTGGAGGGAGAACTGTGGTGCGACCCAAAACGGTCCAAAAGATGGCCGAAGCTTTCAACGAGTGGCGAACGCTCGTCCGGTGTCAGAAACCACTGGAAATGCACTTGCAGCGAAGGAAACGGGCTGAGCTCGAGGACTTCCGGTGCTCGTCCCAAGAAAACGCGAGCGGGAATGCCCCGGACTCAGTTTTCTCGTCCTGGGGTAAAAAGCGGTCCCCCGACGGTTTCTTCCCTATGCTCCGTATTGGTCATAAGTCTTTCGATCTTCGGGTCTCGTGCTCCGAGGACTTCAACCCACACTCCTCGCATGCTCCCTGACACGTTTTCCGGAGGTATAGGTCGGGAAGCGAGCTCGTTGGAGGGAGAACTGTGGTGCGACCCAAAACGGTCCAAAAGATGGCCGAAGCTTCCAACGAGTGGCGAACGCTCGTCCGGTGTCAGAAACCACTGGAAATGCACTTGCAGCGAAGGAAACGGGCTGAGCTCGAGGACTTCCGGTGCTCGTCCCAAGAAAACGCGAGCGGGAATGCCCCAGACTCAGTTTTCTCGTCCTGCGGTAAAAAGCGGTCCCCCGACGGTTTCTTCCCTTTGCTCCGAATTGGTCATAAATCTTTCGATCTTCGGGTCTCGTGCTCCGAGGACTTCAGCCCACACTCCTGGCATGCTCCCTGACACGTTTTCCGGAGGTATAGGTCGGGAAGCGAGCTCGTTGGAGGGAGAACTGTGGTGCGACCCAAAACGGTCCAAAAGATGGTTGCTTCCAACGAGTGGCGAACGCTCGTCCGGTGCCAGAAACCACTGCAAATGCACTTGCAGCGAAGGAAACGGGCTGAGCTCGAGGACTTCCGGTTCTCGTCCCAAGAAAACGCGAGCGGGAATGCCCCGGACTCAGTTTTCTCATCCTCGGGTAAAAAGCGGTCCCCCGACGGTTTCTTCCCTTTGCTCCGTATTGGTCATAAGTCTTTCGATCTTCGGGTCTCGTGCTCCGAGGACTTCAACCCACACTCCTGGCATGCTCCCTGACACGTTTTCCGGAGGTATAGGTCGGGAAGCGAGCTCGTTGGAGGGAGAACTGTGGTGCGACCCAAAACGGTCCAAAAGATGGCCGAAGCTTCCAACGAGTGGCGAACGCTCGTCCGGTGTCAGAAACCACTGGAAATGCTATTGCAGCGAAGGAAACGGGCTGAGCTCGAGGACTTCCGGTGCTCGTCCCAAGAAAACGCGAGCGGGAATGCCCCGGACTCAGTTTTCTCGTCCTCGGGTAAAAAGCGGTCCCCCGACGGTTTCTTCCCTTTGCTCCGTATTGGTCATAAGTCTTTCGATCTTCGGGTCTCGTGCTCCGAGGACTTCAACCCACACTCCTGGCATGCTCCCTGACACGTTTTCCGGAGGTATAGGTCGGGAAGCGAGCTCGTTGGAGGGAGAACTGTGGTGCGACCCAAAACGGTCCAAAAGATGGCCGAAGCTTCCAACGAGTGGCGAACGCTCGTCCGGTGTCAGAAACCACTGGAAATGCACTTCCAGCGAAGGAAACGGGCTGAGCTCGAGGACTTCCGGTGCTCGTCCCAAGAAAACGCGAGCGGGAATGCCCCGGACTCAGTTTTCTCGTCCTGCGGTAAAAAGCGGTCCCGCGACGGTTTCTTCCCTTTGCTACGTATTGGTCATAAATCTTTCGATCTTCGGGTCTCGTGCTCCGAGGACTTCAGCCCACACTCCTGGCATGCTCCCTGACACGTTTTCCGGAGGTATAGGTCGGGAAGCGAGCTCGTTGGAGGGAGAACTGTGGTGCGACCCAAAACGGTCCAAAAGATGGCCGAAGCTTTCAACGAGTGGCGAACGCTCGTCCGGTGTCAGAAACCACTGGAAATGCACTTGCAGCGAAGGAAACGGGCTGAGCTCGAGGACTTCCGGTGCTCGTCCCAAGAAAACGCGAGCGGGAATGCCCCGGACTCAGTTTTCTCGTCCTGGGGTAAAAAGCGGTCCCCCGACGGTTTCTTCCCTATGCTCCGTATTGGTCATAAGTCTTTCGATCTTCGGGTCTCGTGCTCCGAGGACTTCAACCCACACTCCTCGCATGCTCCCTGACACGTTTTCCGGAGGTATAGGTCGGGAAGCGAGCTCGTTGGAGGGAGAACTGTGGTGCGACCCAAAACGGTCCAAAAGATGGCCGAAGCTTCCAACGAGTGGCGAACGCTCGTCCGGTGTCAGAAACCACTGGAAATGCACTTGCAGCGAAGGAAACGGGCTGAGCTCGAGGACTTCCGGTGCTCGTCCCAAGAAAACGCGAGCGGGAATGCCCCGGACTCAGTTTTCTCGTCCTGCGGTAAAAAGCGGTCCCCCGACGGTTTCTTCCCTTTGCTCCGAATTGGTCATAAATCTTTCGATCTTCGGGTCTCGTGCTCCGAGGACTTCAGCCCACACTCCTGGCATGCTCCCTGACACGTTTTCCGGAGGTATAGGTCGGGAAGCGAGCTCGTTGGAGGGAGAACTGTGGTGCGACCCAAAACGGTCCAAAAGATGGTTGCTTCCAACGAGTGGCGAACGCTCGTCCGGTGCCAGAAACCACTGCAAATGCACTTGCAGCGAAGGAAACGGGCTGAGCTCGAGGACTTCCGGTGCTCGTCCCAAGAAAACGCGAGCGGGAATGCCCCGGACTCAAATTTCTCATCCTCGGGTAAAAAGCGGTCCCCCGACGGTTTCTTCCCTTTGCTCCGTATTGGTCATAAGTCTTTCGATCTTCGGGTCTCGTGCTCCGAGGACTTCAACCCACACTCCTGGCATGCTCCCTGACACGTTTTCCGGAGGTATAGGTCGGGAAGCGAGCTCGTTGGAGGGAGAACTGTGGTGCGACCCAAAACGGTCCAAAAGATGGCCGAAGCTTCCAACGAGTGGCGAACGCTCGTCCGGTGTCAGAAACCACTGGAAATGCTATTGCAGCGAAGGAAACGGGCTGAGCTCGAGGACTTCCGGTGCTCGTCCCAAGAAAACGCGAGCGGGAATGCCCCGGACTCAGTTTTCTCGTCCTCGGGTAAAAAGCGGTCCCCCGACGGTTTCTTCCCTTTGCTCCGTATTGGTCATAAGTCTTTCGATCTTCGGGTCTCGTGCTCCGAGGACTTCAACCCACACTCCTGGCATGCTCCCTGACACGTTTTCCGGAGGTATAGGTCGGGAAGCGAGCTCGTTGGAGGGAGAACTGTGGTGCGACCCAAAACGGTCCAAAAGATGGCCGAAGCTTCCAACGAGTGGCGAACGCTCGTCCGGTGTCAGAAACCACTGGAAATGCACTTGCAGCGAAGGAAACGGGCTGAGCTCGAGGACTTCCGGTGCTCGTCCCAAGAAAACGCGAGCGGGAATGCCCCGGACTCAGTTTTCTCGTCCTGCGGTAAAAAGCGGTCCCGCGACGGTTTCTTCCCTTTGCTACGTATTGGTCATAAATCTTTCGATCTTCGGGTCTCGTGCTCCGAGGACTTCAGCCCACACTCCTGGCATGCTCCCTGACACGTTTTCCGGAGGTATAGGTCGGGAAGCGAGCTCGTTGGAGGGAGAACTGTGGTGCGACCCAAAACGGTCCAAAAGATGGTTGCTTCCAACGAGTGGCGAACGCTCGTCCGGTGCCAGAAACCACTGGAAATGCACTTGCAGCGAAGGAAACGGGCTGAGCTCGAGGACTTCCGGTGCTCGTCCCAAGAAAACGCGAGCGGGAATGCCCCGGACTCAGTTTTCTCGTCCTGCGGTAAAAAGCGGTCCCCCGACGGTTTCTTCCCTTTGCTCCGAATTGGTCATAAATCTTTCGATCTTCGGGTCTCGTGCTCCGAGGACTTCAGCCCACACTCCTGGCATGCTCCCTGACACGTTTTCCGGAGGTATAGGTCGGGAAGCGAGCTCGTTGGAGGGAGAACTGTGGTGCGACCCAAAACGGTCCAAAAGATGGTTGCTTCCAACGAGTGGCGAACGCTCGTCCGGTGCCAGAAACCACTGCAAATGCACTTGCAGCGAAGGAAACGGGCTGAGCTCGAGGACTTCCGGTGCTCGTCCCAAGAAAACGCGAGCGGGAATGCCCCGGACTCAGTTTTCTCATCCTCGGGTAAAAAGCGGTCCCCCGACGGTTTCTTCCCTTTGCTCCGTATTGGTCATAAGTCTTTCGATCTTCGGGTCTCGTGCTCCGAGGACTTCAACCCACACTCCTGGCATGCTCCCTGACACGTTTTCCGGAGGTATAGGTCGGGAAGCGAGCTCGTTGGAGGGAGAACTGTGGTGCGACCCAAAACGGTCCAAAAGATGGCCGAAGCTTCCAACGAGTGGCGAACGCTCGTCCGGTGTCAGAAACCACTGGAAATGCTATTGCAGCGAAGGAAACGGGCTGAGCTCGAGGACTTCCGGTGCTCGTCCCAAGAAAACGCGAGCGGGAATGCCCCGGACTCAGTTTTCTCGTCCTCGGGTAAAAAGCGGTCCCCCGACGGTTTCTTCCCTTTGCTCCGTATTGGTCATAAGTCTTTCGATCTTCGGGTCTCGTGCTCCGAGGACTTCAACCCACACTCCTGGCATGCTCCCTGACACGTTTTCCGGAGGTATAGGTCGGGAAGCGAGCTCGTTGGAGGGAGAACTGTGGTGCGACCCAAAACGGTCCAAAAGATGGCCGAAGCTTCCAACGAGTGGCGAACGCTCGTCCGGTGTCAGAAACCACTGGAAATGCACTTGCAGCGAAGGAAACGGGCTGAGCTCGAGGACTTCCGGTGCTCGTCCCAAGAAAACGCGAGCGGGAATGCCCCGGACTCAGTTTTCTCGTCCTGCGGTAAAAAGCGGTCCCGCGACGGTTTCTTCCCTTTGCTACGTATTGGTCATAAATCTTTCGATCTTCGGGTCTCGTGCTCCGAGGACTTCAGCCCACACTCCTGGCATGCTCCCTGACACGTTTTCCGGAGGTATAGGTCGGGAAGCGAGCTCGTTGGAGGGAGAACTGTGGTGCGACCCAAAACGGTCCAAAAGATGGTTGCTTCCAACGAGTGGCGAACGCTCGTCCGGTGCCAGAAACCACTGGAAATGCACTTGCAGCGAAGGAAACGGGCTGAGCTCGAGGACTTCCGGTGCTCGTCCCAAGAAAACGCGAGCGGGAATGCCCCGGACTCAGTTTTCTCATCCTCGGGTAAAAAGCGGTCCCCCGACGGTTTCTTCCCTTTGCTCTGTATTGGTCATAAGTCTTTCGATCTTCGGGTCTCGTGCTCCGAGGACTTCAACCCACACTCCTGGCATGCTCCCTGACACGTTTTCCGGAGGTATAGGTCGGGAAGCGAGCTCGTTGGAGGGAGAACTGTGGTGCGACCCAAAACGGTCCAAAAGATGGCCGAAGCTTCCAACGAGTGGCGAACGCTCGTCCGGTGTCAGAAACCACTGGAAATGCTATTGCAGCGAAGGAAACGGGCTGAGCTCGAGGACTTCCGGTGCTCGTCCCAAGAAAACGCGAGCGGGAATGCCCCGGACTCAGTTTTCTCGTCCTCGGGTAAAAAGCGGTCCCCCGACGGTTTCTTCCCTTTGCTCCGTATTGGTCATAAGTCTTTCGATCTTCGGGTCTCGTGCTCCGAGGACTTCAACCCACACTCCTGGCATGCTCCCTGACACGTTTTCCGGAGGTATAGGTCGGGAAGCGAGCTCGTTGGAGGGAGAATTGTGGTGCGACCCAAAACGGTCCAAAAGATGGCCGAAGCTTCCAACGAGTGGCGAACGCTCGTCCGGTGTCAGAAACCACTGCAAATGCACTTGCAGCGAAGGAAACGGGCTGAGCTCGAGGACTTCCGGTGCTCGTCCCAAGAAAACGCGAGCGGGAATGCCCCGGACTCAGTTTTCTCGTCCTGCGGTAAAAAGCGGTCCCCCGACGGTTTCTTCCCTTTGCTCCGTATTGGTCATAAGTCTTTCGATCTTCGGGTCTCGTGCTCCGAGGACTTCAACCCACACTCCTGGCATGCTCCCTGACACGTTTTCCGGAGGTATAGGTCGGGAAGCGAGCTCGTTGGAGGGAGAACTGTGGTGCGACCCAAAACGGTCCAAAAGATGGTTGCTTCCAACGAGTGGCGAACGCTCGTCCGGTGCCAGAAACCACTGGAAATGCACTTGCAGCGAAGGAAACGGGCTGAGCTCGAGGACTTCCGGTGCTCGTCCCAAGAAAACGCGAGCGGGAATGCCCCGGACTCAGTTTTCTCATCCTCGGGTAAAAAGCGGTCCCCCGACGGTTTCTTCCCTTTGCTCTGTATTGGTCATAAGTCTTTCGATCTTCGGGTCTCGTGCTCCGAGGACTTCAACCCACACTCCTGGCATGCTCCCTGACACGTTTTCCGGAGGTATAGGTCGGGAAGCGAGCTCGTTGGAGGGAGAACTGTGGTGCGACCCAAAACGGTCCAAAAGATGGCCGAAGCTTCCAACGAGTGGCGAACGCTCGTCCGGTGTCAGAAACCACTGGAAATGCTATTGCAGCGAAGGAAACGGGCTGAGCTCGAGGACTTCCGGTGCTCGTCCCAAGAAAACGCGAGCGGGAATGCCCCGGACTCAGTTTTCTCGTCCTCGGGTAAAAAGCGGTCCCCCGACGGTTTCTTCCCTTTGCTCCGTATTGGTCATAAGTCTTTCGATCTTCGGGTCTCGTGCTCCGAGGACTTCAACCCACACTCCTGGCATGCTCCCTGACACGTTTTCCGGAGGTATAGGTCGGGAAGCGAGCTCGTTGGAGGGAGAATTGTGGTGCGACCCAAAACGGTCCAAAAGATGGCCGAAGCTTCCAACGAGTGGCGAACGCTCGTCCGGTGTCAGAAACCACTGCAAATGCACTTGCAGCGAAGGAAACGGGCTGAGCTCGAGGACTTCCGGTGCTCGTCCCAAGAAAACGCGAGCGGGAATGCCCCGGACTCAGTTTTCTCGTCCTGCGGTAAAAAGCGGTCCCCCGACGGTTTCTTCCCTTTGCTCCGTATTGGTCATAAGTCTTTCGATCTTCGGGTCTCGTGCTCCGAGGACTTCAACCCACACTCCTGGCATGCTCCCTGACACGTTTTCCGGAGGTATAGGTCGGGAAGCGAGCTCGTTGGAGGGAGAACTGTGGTGCGACCCAAAACGGTCCAAAAGATGGCCGAAGCTTCCAACGAGTGGCGAACGCTCGTCCGGTGCCAGAAACCACTGGAAATGCACTTGCAGCGAAGGAAACGGGCTGAGCTCGAGGACTTCCGGTGCTCGTCCCAAGAAAACGCGAGCGGGAATGCCCCGGACTCAGTTTTCTCGTCCTCGGGTAAAAAGCGGTGCCCCGACGGTTTCTTCCCTTTGCTCCGTATTGGTCATAAGTCTTTCGATCTTCGGGTCTCGTGCTCCGAGGACTTCAACCCACACTCCTGGCATGCTCCCTGACACGTTTTCCGGAGGTATAGGTCGGGAAGCGAGCTCGTTGGAGGGAGAACTGTGGTGCGACCCAAAACGGTCCAAAAGATGGCCGAAGCTTCCAACGAGTGGCGAACGCTCGTCCGGTGTCAGAAACCACTGGAAATGCTATTGCAGCGAAGGAAACGGGCTGAGCTCGAGGAGTTCCGGTGCTCGTCCCAAGAAAACGCGAGCGGGAATGCCCCGGACTCAGTTTTCTCGTCCTCGGGTAAAAAGCGGTCCCTCGACGGTTTCTTCCCTTTGCTCCGTATTGGTCATAAGTCTTTCGATCTTCGGGTCTCGTGCTCCGAGGACTTCAACCCACACTCCTGGCATGCTCCCTGACACGTTTTCCGGAGGTATAGGTCGGGAAGCGAGCTCGTTGGAGGGAGAATTGTGGTGCGACCCAAAACGGTCCAAAAGATGGCCGAAGCTTCCAACGAGTGGCGAACGCTCGTCCGGTGTCAGAAACCACTGGAAATGCACTTGCAGCGAAGGAAACGGGCTGAGCTCGAGGACTTCCGGTGCTCGTCCCAAGAAAACGCGAGCGGGAATGCCCCGGACTCAGTTTTCTCGTCCTGCGGTAAAAAGCGGTCCCCCGACGGTTTCTTCCCTTTGCTCCGTATTGGTCATAAGTCTTTCGATCTTCGGGTCTCGTGCTCCGAGGACTTCAACCCACACTCCTGGCATGCTCCCTGACACGTTTTCCGGAGGTATAGGTCGGGAAGCGAGCTCGTTGGAGGGAGAATTGTGGTGCGACCCAAAACGGTCCAAAAGATGGCCGAAGCTTCCAACGAGTGGCGAACGCTCGTCCGGTGTCAGAAACCACTGGAAATGCACTTGCAGCGAAGGAAACGGGCTGAGCTCGAGGACTTCCGGTGCTCGTCCCAAGAAAACGCGAGCGGGAATGCCCCGGACTCAGTTTTCTCGTCCTGCGGTAAAAAGCGGTCCCCCGACGGTTTCTTCCCTTTGCTCCGTATTGGTCATAAGTCTTTCGATCTTCGGGTCTCGTGCTCCGAGGACTTCAACCCACACTCCTGGCATGCTCCCTGACACGTTTTCCGGAGGTATAGGTCGGGAAGCGAGCTCGTTGGAGGGAGAATTGTGGTGCGACCCAAAACGGTCCAAAAGATGGCCGAAGCTTCCAACGAGTGGCGAACGCTCGTCCGGTGTCAGAAACCACTGGAAATGCACTTGCAGCGAAGGAAACGGGCTGAGCTCGAGGACTTCCGGTGCTCGTCCCAAGAAAACGCGAGCGGGAATGCCCCGGACTCAGTTTTCTCGTCCTGCGGTAAAAAGCGGTCCCCCGACGGTTTCTTCCCTTTGCTCCGTATTGGTCATAAGTCTTTCGATCTTCGGGTCTCGTGCTCCGAGGACTTCAACCCACACTCCTGGCATGCTCCCTGACACGTTTTCCGGAGGTATAGGTCGGGAAGCGAGCTCGTTGGTGGGAGAACTGTGGTGCGACCCAAAACGGTCCAAAAGATGGCCGAAGCTTCCAACGATTGGCGAACGCTCGTCCGGTGCCAGAAACCACTGGAAATGCACTTGCAGCGAAGGAAACGGGCTGAGCTCAAGGACTTCCGGTGCTCGTCCCAAGAAAACGTGAGCGGGAATGCCCCGGACTCAGTTTTCTCGTCCTGCGGTAAAAAGCGGTCCCCCGACGGTTTCTTCCCTTTGCTCCGTATTGGTCATAAGTCTTTCGATCTTCGGGTCTCGTGCTCCGAGGACTTCAACCCACACTCCTGGCATGCTCCCTGACACGTTTTCCGGAGGTATAGGTCGGGAAGCGAGCTCGTTGGAGGGAGAACTGTGGTGCGACCCAAAACGGTCCAAAAGATGGCCGAAGCTTCCAACGAGTGGCGAACGCTCGTCCGGTGCCAGAAACCACTGGAAATGCACTTGCAGCGAAGGAAACGGGCTGAGCTCGAGGACTTCCGGTGCTCGTCCCAAGAAAACGCGAGCGGGAATGCCCCGGACTCAGTTTTCTCGTCCTCGGGTAAAAAGCGGTCCCCCGACGGTTTCTTCCCTTTGCTCCGTATTGGTCATAAGTCTTTCGATCTTCGGGTCTCGTGCTCCGAGGACTTCAACCCACACTCCTGGCATGCTCCCTGACACGTTTTCCGGAGGTATAGGTCGGGAAGCGAGCTCGTTGGAGGGAGAACTGTGGTGCGACCCAAAACGGTCCAAAAGATGGCCGAAGCTTCCAACGAGTGGCGAACGCTCGTCCGGTGTCAGAAACCACTGGAAATGCTATTGCAGCGAAGGAAACGGGCTGAGCTCGAGGACTTCCGGTGCTCGTCCCAAGAAAACGCGAGCGGGAATGCCCCGGACTCAGTTTTCTCGTCCTCGGGTAAAAAGCGGTCCCCCGACGGTTTCTTCCCTTTGCTCCGTATTGGTCATAAGTCTTTCGATCTTCGGGTCTCGTGCTCCGAGGACTTCAACCCACACTCCTGGCATGCTCCCTGACACGTTTTCCGGAGGTATAGGTCGGGAAGCGAGCTCGTTGGAGGGAGAATTGTGGTGCGACCCAAAACGGTCCAAAAGATGGCCGAAGCTTCCAACGAGTGGCGAACGCTCGTCCGGTGTCAGAAACCACTGGAAATGCACTTGCAGCGAAGGAAACGGGCTGAGCTCGAGGACTTCCGGTGCTCGTCCCAAGAAAACGCGAGCGGGAATGCCCCAGACTCAGTTTTCTCGTCCTGCGGTAAAAAGCGGTCCCCCGACGGTTTCTTCCCTTTGCTCCGTATTGGTCATAAGTCTTTCGATCTTCGGGTCTCGTGCTCCGAGGACTTCAACCCACACTCCTGGCATGCTCCCTGACACGTTTTCCGGAGGTATAGGTCGGGAAGCGAGCTCGTTGGAGGGAGAATTGTGGTGCGACCCAAAACGGTCCAAAAGATGGCCGAAGCTTCCAACGAGTGGCGAACGCTCGTCCGGTGTCAGAAACCACTGGAAATGCACTTGCAGCGAAGGAAACGGGCTGAGCTCGAGGACTTCCAGTGCTCGTCCCAAGAAAACGCGAGCGGGAATGCCCCGGACTCAGTTTTCTCGTCCTGCGGTAAAAAGCGGTCCCCCGACGGTTTCTTCCCTTTCCTCCGTATTGGTCATAAGTCTTTCGATCTTCGGGTCTCGTGCTCCGAGGACTTCAACCCACACTCCTGGCATGCTCCCTGACACGTTTTCCGGAGGTATAGGTCGGGAAGCGAGCTCGTTGGAGGGAGAACTGTGGTGCGACCCAAAACGGTCCAAAAGATGGCCGAAGCTTCCAACGAGTGGCGAACGCTCGTCCGGTGCCAGAAACCACTGGAAGTGCACTTGCAGCGAAGGAAACGGGCTGAGCTCGAGGACTTCCGGTGCTCGTCCCAAGAAAACGCGAGAGGGAATGCCCCGGACTCAGTTTTCTCGTCCTGGGGTAAAAAGCGGTCCCCCGACGGTTTCTTCCCTTTGCTCCGTATTGGTCATAAGTCTTTCGATCTTCGGGTCTCGTGCTCCGAGGACTTCAACCCACACTCCTGGCATGCTCCCTGACACGTTTTCCGGAGGTATAGGTCGGGAAGCGAGCTCGTTGGAGGGAGAACTGTGGTGCGACCCAAAACGGTCCAAAAGATGGCCGAAGCTTCCAACGAGTGGCGAACGCTCGTCCGGTGTCAGAAACCACTGGAAATGCACTTGCAGCGAAGGAAACGGGCTGAGCTCGAGGACTTCCGGTGCTCGTCCCAAGAAAACGCAAGCGGGAATGCCCCGGACTCAGTTTTCTCGTCCTGGGGTAAAAAGCGGTCCCCCGACGGTTTCTTCCCTTTGCTCCGTATTGGTCATAAGTCTTTCGATCTTCGGGTCTCGTGCTCCGAGGACTTCAACCCACACTCCTGGCATGCTCCCTGACACGTTTTCCGGAGGTATAGGTCGGGAAGCGAGCTCGTTGGAGGGAGAACTGTGGTGCGACCCAAAACGGTCCAAAAGATGGCCGAAGCTTCCAACGAGTGGCGAACGCTCGTCCGGTGTCAGAAACCACTGGAAATGCACTTGCAGCGAAGGAAACGGGCTGAGCTCGAGGACTTCCGGTGCTCGTCCCAAGAAAACGCGAGCGGGAATGCCCCGGACTCAGTTTTCTCGTCCTGGGGTAAAAAGCGGTCCCCCGACGGTTTCTTCCCTTTGCTCCGTATTGGTCATAAGTCTTTCGATCTTCGGGTCTCGTGCTCCGAGGACTTCAACCCACACTCCAGGCATGCTCCCTGACACGTTTTCCGGAGGTATAGGTCGGGAAGCGAGCTCGTTGGAGGGAGAACTGTGGTGCGACCCAAAACGGTCCAAAAGATGGCCGAAGCTTCCAACGAGTGGCGAACGCTCGTCCGGTGTCAGAAACCACTGGAAATGCACTTGCAGCGAAGGAAACGGGCTGAGCTCGAGGACTTCCGGTGCTCGTCCCAAGAAAACGCGAGCGGGAATGCCCCGGACTCAGTTTTCTCGTCCTGGGGTAAAAAGCGGTCCCCCGACGGTTTCTTCCCTTTGCTCCGTATTGGTCATAAGTCTTTCGATCTTCGGGTCTCGTGCTCCGAGGACTTCAACCCACACTCCTGGCATGCTCCCTGACACGTTTTCCGGAGGTATAGGTCGGGAAGCGAGCTCGTTGGAGGGAGAACTGTGGTGCGACCCAAAACGGTCCAAAAGATGGCCGAAGCTTCCAACGAGTGGCGAACGCTCGTCCGGTGTCAGAAACCACTGGAAATGCACTTGCAACGAAGGAAACGGGCTGAGCTCGAAGACTTCCGGTGCTGGTCCCAAGAAAACGCGAGCGGGAATGCCCCGGACTCAGTTTTCTCGTCCTGGGGTAAAAAGCGGTCCCCCGACGGTTTCTTCCCTTTGCTCCGTATTGGTCATAAGTCTTTCGATCTTCCGGTCTCGTGCTCCGAGGACTTCAACCCACACTCCTGGCATGCTCCCTGACACGTTTTCCGGAGGTATAGGTCGGGAAGCGAGCTCGTTGGAGGGAGAACTGTGGTGCGACCCAAAACGGTCCAAAAGATGGCCGAAGCTTCCAACGAGTGGCGAACGCTCGTCCGGTGTCAGAAACCACTGGAAATGCACTTGCAGCGAAGGAAACGGGCTGAGCTCGAGGACTTCCGGTGCTCGTCCCAAGAAAACGCGAGCGGGAATGCCCCGGACTCAGTTTTCTCGTCCTGGGGTAAAAAGCGGTCCCCCGACGGTTTCTTCCCTTTGCTCCGTATTGGTCATAAGTCTTTCGATCTTCGGGTCTCGTGCTCCGAGGACTTCAACCCACACTCCTGGCATGCTCCCTGACACGTTTTCCGGAGGTATAGGTCGGGAAGCGAGCTCGTTGGAGGGAGAACTGTGGTGCGACCCAAAACGGTCCAAAAGATGGCCGAAGCTTCCAACGAGTGGCGAACGCTCGTCCGGTGTCAGAAACCACTGGAAATGCACTTGCAGCGAAGGAAACGGGCTGAGCTCGAGGACTTCCGGTGCTCGTCCCAAGAAAACGCGAGCGGGAATGCCCCGAACTCAGTTTTCTCGTCCTGGGGTAAAAAGCGGTCCCCCGACGGTTTCTTCCCTTTGCTCCGTATTGGTCATAAGTCTTTCCATCTTCGGGTCTCGTGCTCCGAGGACTTCAACCCACACTCCTGGCATGCTCCCTGACACGTTTTTCGGAGGTATAGGTCGGGAAGCGAGCTCGTTGGAGGGAGAACTGTGGTGCGACCCAAAACGGTCCAAAAGATGGCCGAAGCTTCCAACGAGTGGCGAACGCTCGTCCGGTGTCAGAAACCACTGGAAATGCACTTGCAGCGAAGGAAACGGGCTGAGCTCGAGGACTTCCGGTGCTCGTCCCAAGAAAACGCGAGCGGGAATGCCCCGGACTCAGTTTTCTCGTCCTGGGGTAAAAAGCGGTCCCCCGACGGTTTCTTCCCTTTGCTCCGTATTGGTCATAAGTCTTTCGATCTTCGGGTCTCGTGCTCCGAGGACTTCAACCCACACTCCTGGCATGCTCCCTGACACGTTTTCCGGAGGTATAGGTCGGGAAGCGAGCTCGTTGGAGGGAGAACTGTGGTGCGACCCAAAACGGTCCAAAAGATGGCCGAAGCTTCCAACGAGTGGCGAACGCTCGTCCGGTGTCAGAAACCACTGGAAATGCACTTGCAGCGAAGGAAAGGGGCTGAGCTCGAGGACTTCCGGTGCTCGTCCCAAGAAAACGCGAGCGGGAATGCCCCGGACTCAGTTTTCTCGTCCTGGGGTAAAAAGCGGTCCCCCGACGGTTTCTTCCCTTTGCTCCGTATTGGTCATAAGTCTTTCGATCTTCGGGTCTCGTGCTCCGAGGACTTCAACCCACACTCCTGGCATGCTCCCTGACACGTTTTCCGGAGGTATAGGTCGGGAAGCGAGCTCGTTGGAGGGAGAACTGTGGTGCGACCCAAAACGGTCCAAAAGATGGCCGAAGCTTCCAACGAGTGGCGAACGCTCGTCCGGTGTCAGAAACCACTGGAAATGCACTTGCAGCGAAGGAAACGGGCTGAGCTCGAGGACTTCAGGTGCTCGTCCCAAGAAAACGCGAGCGGGAATGCCCCGGACTCAGTTTTCTCGTCCTGGGGTAAAAAGCGGTCCCCCGACGGTTTCTTCCCTTTGCTCCGTATTGGTCATAGGTCTTTCGATCTTCGGGTCTCGTGCTCCGAGGACTTCAACCCACACTCCTGGCATGCTCCCTGACACGTTTTCCGGAGGTATAGGTCGGGAAGCGAGCTCGTTGGAGGGAGAACTGTGGTGCGACCCAAAACGGTCCAAAAGATGGCCGAAGCTTCCAACGAGTGGCGAACGCTCGTCCGGTGTCAGAAACCACTGGAAATGCACTTGCAGCGAAGGAAACGGGCTAAGCTCGAGGACTTCCGGTGCTCGTCCCAAGAAAACGCGAGCGGGAATGCCCCGGACTCAGTTTTCTCGTCCTGGGGTAAAAAGCGGTCCCCCGACGGTTTCTTCCCTTTGCTCCGTATTGGTCATAAGTCTTTCGATCTTCGGGTCTCGTGCTCCGAGGACTTCAACCCACACTCCTGGCATGCTCCCTGACACGTTTTCCGGAGGTATAGGTCGGGAAGCGAGCTCGTTGGAGGGAGAACTGTGGTGCGACCCAAAACGGTCCAAAAGATGGCCGAAGCTTCCAACGAGTGGCGAACGCTCGTCCGGTGTCAGAAACCACTGGAAATGCACTTGCAGCGAAGGAAACGGGCTGAGCTCGAGGACTTCCGGTGCTCGTCCCAAGAAAACGCGAGCGGGAATGCCCCGGACTCAGTTTTCTCGTCCTGGGGTAAAAAGCGGTCCCCCGACGGTTTCTTCCCTTTGCTCCGTATTGGTCATAGGTCTTTCGATCTTCGGGTCTCGTGCTCCGAGGACTTCAACCCACACTCCTGGCATGCTCCCTGACACGTTTTCCGGAGGTATAGGTCGGGAAGCGAGCTCGTTGGAGGGAGAACTGTGGTGCGACCCAAAACGGTCCAAAAGATGGCCGAAGCTTCCAACGAGTGGCGAACGCTCGTCCGGTGTCAGAAACCACTGGAAATGCACTTGCAGCGAAGGAAACGGGCTGAGCTCGAGGACTTCCGGTGCTCGTCCCAAGAAAACGCGAGCGGGAATGCCCCGGACTCAGTTTTCTCGTCCTGGGGTAAAAAGCGGTCCCCCGACGGTTTCTTCCCTTTGCTCCGTATTGGTCATAGGTCTTTCGATCTTCGGGTCTCGTGCTCCGAGGACTTCAACCCACACTCCTGGCATGCTCCCTGACACGTTTTCCGGAGGTATAGGTCGGGAAGCGAGCTCGTTGGAGGGAGAACTGTGGTGCGACCCAAAACGGTCCAAAAGATGGCCGAAGCTTCCAACGAGTGGCGAACGCTCGTCCGGTGTCAGAAACCACTGGAAATGCACTTGCAGCGAAGGAAACGGGCTGAGCTCGAGGACTTCCGGTGCTCGTCCCAAGAAAACGCGAGCGGGAATGCCCCGGACTCAGTTTTCTCGTCCTGGGGTAAAAAGCGGTCCCCCGACGGTTTCTTCCCTTTGCTCCGTATTGGTCATAAGTCTTTCGATCTTCGGGTCTCGTGCTCCGAGGACTTCAACCCACACTCCTGGCATGCTCCCTGACACGTTTTCCGGAGGTATAGGTCGGGAAGCGAGCTCGTTGGAGGGAGAACTGTGGTGCGACCCAAAACGGTCCAAAAGATGGCCGAAGCTTCCAACGAGTGGCGAACGCTCGTCCGGTGTCAGAAACCACTGGAAATGCACTTGCAGCGAAGGAAACGGGCTGAGCTCGAGGACTTCCGGTGCTCGTCCCAAGAAAACGCGAGCGGGAATGCCCCGGACTCAGTTTTCTCGTCCTCGGGTAAAAAGCGGTCCCCCGACGGTTTCTTCCCTTTGCTCCGTATTGGTCATAAGTCTTTCGATCTTCGGGTCTCGTGCTCCGAGGACTTCAACCCACACTCCTGGCATGCTCCCTGACACGTTTTCCGGAGGTATAGGTCGGGAAGCGAGCTCGTTGGAGGGAGAACTGTGGTGCGACCCAAAACGGTCCAAAAGATGGCCGAAGCTTCCAACGAGTGGCGAACGCTCGTCCGGTGTCAGAAACCACTGGAAATGCACTTGCAGCGAAGGAAACGGGCTGAGCTCGAGGACTTCCGGTGCTCGTCCCAAGAAAACGCGAGCGGGAATGCCCCGGACTCAGTTTTCTCGTCCTGGGGTAAAAAGCGGTCCCCCGACGGTTTCTTCCCTTTGCTCCGTATTGGTCATAAGTCTTTCGATCTTCGGGTCTCGTGCTCCGAGGACTTCAACCCACACTCCTGGCATGCTCCCTGACACGTTTTCCGGAGGTATAGGTCGGGAAGCGAGCTCGTTGGAGGGAGAACTGTGGTGCGACCCAAAACGGTCCAAAAGATGGCCGAAGCTTCCAACGAGTGGCGAACGCTCGTCCGGTGTCAGAAACCACTGGAAATGCACTTGCAGCGAAGGAAACGGGCTGAGCTCGAGGACTTCCGGTGCTCGTCCCAAGAAAACGCGAGCGGGAATGCCCCGGACTCAGTTTTCTCGTCCTGGGGTAAAAAGCGGTCCCCCGACGGTTTCTTCCCTTTGCTCCGTATTGGTCATAAGTCTTTCGATCTTCGGGTCTCGTGCTCCGAGGACTTCAACCCACACTCCTGGCATGCTCCCTGACACGTTTTCCGGAGGTATAGGTCGGGAAGCGAGCTCGTTGGAGGGAGAACTGTGGTGCGACCCAAAACGGTCCAAAAGATGGCCGAAGCTTCCAACGAGTGGCGAACGCTCGTCCGGTGTCAGAAACCACTGGAAATGCACTTGCAGCGAAGGAAACGGGCTGAGCTCGAGGACTTCCGGTGCTCGTCCCAAGAAAACGCGAGCGGGAATGCCCCGGACTCAGTTTTCTCGTCCTGGGGTAAAAAGCGGTCCCCCGACGGTTTCTTCCCTTTGCTCCGTATTGGTCATAGGTCTTTCGATCTTCGGGTCTCGTGCTCCGAGGACTTCAACCCACACTCCTGGCATGCTCCCTGACACGTTTTCCGGAGGTATAGGTCGGGAAGCGAGCTCGTTGGAGGGAGAACTGTGGTGCGACCCAAAACGGTCCAAAAGATGGCCGAAGCTTCCAACGAGTGGCGAACGCTCGTCCGGTGTCAGAAACCACTGGAAATGCACTTGCAGCGAAGGAAACGGGCTGAGCTCGAGGACTTCCGGTGCTCGTCCCAAGAAAACGCGAGCGGGAATGCCCCGGACTCAGTTTTCTCGTCCTGGGGTAAAAAGCGGTCCCCCGACGGTTTCTTCCCTTTGCTCCGTATTGGTCATAGGTCTTTCGATCTTCGGGTCTCGTGCTCCGAGGACTTCAACCCACACTCCTGGCATGCTCCCTGACACGTTTTCCGGAGGTATAGGTCGGGAAGCGAGCTCGTTGGAGGGAGAACTGTGGTGCGACCCAAAACGGTCCAAAAGATGGCCGAAGCTTCCAACGAGTGGCGAACGCTCGTCCGGTGTCAGAAACCACTGGAAATGCACTTGCAGCGAAGGAAACGGGCTGAGCTCGAGGACTTCCGGTGCTCGTCACAAGAAAACGCGAGCGGGAATGCCCCGGACTCAGTTTTCTCGTCCTGGGGTAAAAAGCGGTCCCCCGACGGTTTCTTCCCTTTGCTCCGTATTGGTCATAGGTCTTTCGATCTTCGGGTCTCGTGCTCCGAGGACTTCAACCCACACTCCTGGCATGCTCCCTGACACGTTTTCCGGAGGTATAGGTCGGGAAGCGAGCTCGTTGGAGGGAGAACTGTGGTGCGACCCAAAACGGTCCAAAAGATGGCCGAAGCTTCCAACGAGTGGCGAACGCTCGTCCGGTGTCAGAAACCACTGGAAATGCACTTGCAGCGAAGGAAACGGGCTGAGCTCGAGGACTTCCGGTGCTCGTCCCAAGAAAACGCGAGCGGGAATGCCCCGGACTCAGTTTTCTCGTCCTGGGGTAAAAAGCGGTCCCCCGACGGTTTCTTCCCTTTGCTCCGTATTGGTCATAAGTCTTTCGATCTTCGGGTCTCTGTCTCCGAGGACTTCAACCCACACTCCTGGCATGCTCCCTGACACGTTTTCCGGAGGTATAGGTCGGGAAGCGAGCTCGTTGGAGGGAGAACTGTGGTGCGACCCAAAACGGTCCAAAAGATGGCCGAAGCTTCCAACGAGTGGCGAACGCTCGTCCGGTGTCAGAAACCACTGGAAATGCACTTGCAGCGAAGGAAACGGGCTGAGCTCGAGGACTTCCGGTGCTCGTCCTAAGAAAACGCGAGCGGGAATGCCCCGGACTCAGTTTTCTCGTCCTGGGGTAAAAAGCGGTCCCCCGACGGTTTCTTCCCTTTGCTCCGTATTGGTCATAGGTCTTTCGATCTTCGGGTCTCGTGCTCCGAGGACTTCAACCCACACTCCTGGCATGCTCCCTGACACGTTTTCCGGAGGTATAGGTCGGGAAGCGAGCTCGTTGGAGGGAGAACTGTGGTGCGACCCAAAACGGTCCAAAAGATTGCCGAAGCTTCCAACGAGTGGCGAACGCTCGTCCGGTGTCAGAAACCACTGGAAATGCACTTGCAGCGAAGGAAACGGGCTGAACTCGAGGACTTCCGGTGCTCGTCCCAAGAAAACGCGAGCGGGAATGCCCCGGACTCAGTTTTCTCGTCCTGGGGTAAAAAGCGGTCCCCCGACGGTTTCTTCCCTTTGCTCCGTATTGGTCATAAGTCTTTCGATCTTCGGGTCTCGTGCTCCGAGGACTTCAACCCACACTCCTGGCATGCTCCCTGACACGTTTTCCGGAGGTATAGGTCGGGAAGCGAGCTCGTTGGAGGGAGAACTGTGGTGCGACCCAAAACGGTCCAAAAGATGGCCGAAGCTTCCAACGAGTGGCGAACGCTCGTCCGGTGTCAGAAACCACTGGAAATGCACTTGCAGCGAAGGAAACGGGCTGAGCTCGAGGACTTCCGGTGCTCGTCCCAAGAAAACGCGAGCGGGAATGCCCCGGACTCAGTTTTCTCGTCCTGGGGTAAAAAGCGGTCCCCCGACGGTTTCTTCCCTTTGCTCCGTATTGGTCATAGGTCTTTCGATCTTCGGGTCTCGTGTTCCGAGGACTTCAACCCACACTCCTGGCATGCTCCCTGACACGTTTTCCGGAGGTATAGGTCGGGAAGCGAGCTCGTTGGAGGGAGAACTGTGGTGCGACCCAAAACGGTCCAAAAGATTGCCGAAGCTTCCAACGAGTGGCGAACGCTCGTCCGGTGTCAGAAACCACTGGAAATGCACTTGCAGCGAAGGAAACGGGCTGAACTCGAGGACTTCCGGTGCTCGTCCCAAGAAAACGCGAGCGGGAATGCCCCGGACTCAGTTTTCTCGTCCTGGGGTAAAAAGCGGTCCCCCGACGGTTTCTTCCCTTTGCTCCGTATTGGTCATAAGTCTTTCGATCTTCGGGTCTCGTGCTCCGAGGACTTCAACCCACACTCCTGGCATGCTCCCTGACACGTTTTCCGGAGGTATAGGTCGGGAAGCGAGCTCGTTGGAGGGAGAACTGTGGTGCGACCAAAAACGGTCCAAAAGATGGCCGAAGCTTCCAACGAGTGGCGAACGCTCGTCCGGTGTCAGAAACCACTGGAAATGCACTTGCAGCGAAGGAAACGGGCTGAGCTCGAGGACTTCCGGTGCTCGTCCCAAGAAAACGCGAGCGGGAATGCCCCGGACTCAGTTTTCTCGTCCTGGGGTAAAAAGCGGTCCCCCGACGGTTTCTTCCCTTTGCTCCGTACTGGTCATAAGTCTTTCGATCTTCGGGTCTCGTGCTACGAGGACTTCAACCCACACTCCTGGCATGCTCCCTGACACGTTTTCCGGAGGTATAGGTCGGGAAGCGAGCTCGTTGGAGGGAGAACTGTGGTGCGACCCAAAACGGTCCAAAAGATGGCCGAAGCTTCCAACGAGTGGCGAACGCTCGTCCGGTGTCAGAAACCACTAGAAATGCACTTGCAGCGAAGGAAACGGGCTGAGCTCGAGGACTTCCGGTGCTCGTCCCAAGAAAACGCGAGCGGGAATGCCCCGGACTCAGTTTTCTCGTCCTGGGGTAAAAAGCGGTCCCCCGACGGTTTCTTCCCTTTGCTCCGTATTGGTCATAGGTCTTTCGATCTTCGGGTCTCGTGTTCCGAGGACTTCAACCGACACTCCTGGCATGCTCCCTGACACGTTTTCCGGAGGTATAGGTCGGGAAGCGAGCTCGTTGGAGGGAGAACTGTGGTGCGACCCAAAACGGTCCAAAAGATTGCCGAAGCTTCCAACGAGTGGCGAACGCTCGTCCGGTGTCAGAAACCACTGGAAATGCACTTGCAGCGAAGGAAACGGGCTGAACTCGAGGACTTCCGGTGCTCGTCCCAAGAAAACGCGAGCGGGAATGCCCCGGACTCAGTTTTCTCGTCCTGGGGTAAAAAGCGGTCCCCCGACGGTTTCTTCCCTTTGCTCCGTATTGGTCATAAGTCTTTCGATCTTCGGGTCTCGTGCTCCGAGGACTTCAACCCACACTCCTGGCATGCTCCCTGACACGTTTTCCGGAGGTATAGGTCGGGAAGCGAGCTCGTTGGAGGGAGAACTGTGGTGCGACCCAAAACGGTCCAAAAGATGGCCGAAGCTTCCAACGAGTGGTGAACGCTCGTCCGGTGTCAGAAACCACTGGAAATGCACTTGCAGCGAAGGAAACGGGCTGAACTCGAGGACTTCCGGTGCTCGTCCCAAGAAAACGCGAGCGGGAATGCCCCGGACTCAGTTTTCTCGTCCTGGGGTAAAAAGCGGTCCCCCGACGGTTTCTTCCCTTTGCTCCGTACTGGTCATAAGTCTTTCGATCTTCGGGTCTCGTGCTACGAGGACTTCAACCCACACTCTTGGCATGCTCCCTGACACGTTTTCCGGAGGTATAGGTCGGGAAGCGAGCTCGTTGGAGGGAGAACTGTGGTGCGACCCAAAACGGTCCAAAAGATGGCCGAAGCTTCCAACGAGTGGCGAACGCTCGTCCGGTGTCAGAAACCACTGGAAATGCACTTGCAGCGAAGGAAACGGGCTGAGCTCGAGGACTTCCGGTGCTCGTCCCAAGAAAACGCGAGCGGGAATGCCCCGGACTCAGTTTTCTCGTCCTGGGGTAAAAAGCGGTCCCCCGACGGTTTCTTCCCTTTGCTCCGTACTGGTCATAAGTCTTTCGATCTTCGGGTCTCGTGCTACGAGGACTTCAACCCACACTCCTGGCATGCTCCCTGACACGTTTTCCGGAGGTATAGGTCGGGAAGCGAGCTCGTTGGAGGGAGAACTGTGGTGCGACCCAAAACGGTCCAAAAGATGGCCGAAGCTTCCAACGAGTGGCGAACGCTCGTCCGGTGTCAGAAACCACTGGAAATGCACTTGGAACGAAGGAAACGGGCTGAGCTCGAGGACTTCCGGTGCTCGTCCCAAGAAAACGCGAGCGGGAATGCCCCGGACTCAGTTTTCTCGTCCTGAGGTAAAAAGCGGTCCCCCGACGGTTTCTTCCCTTTGCTCCGTATTGGTCATAAGTCTTTCGATCTTCGGGTCTCGTGCTCCGAGGACTTCAACCCACACTCCTGTCATGCTCCCTGACACGTTTTCCGGAGGTATAGGTCGGGAAGCGAGCTCGTTGGAGGGAGAACTGTGGTGCGACCCAAAACGGTCCAAAAGATGGCCGAAGCTTCCAACGAGTGGCGAACGCTCGTTCGGTGTCAGAAACCACTGGAAATGCACTTGCAGTGAAGGAAACGGGCTGAGCTCGAGGACTTCCGGTGCTCGTCCCAAGAAAACGCGAGCGGGAATGCCCCGGACTCAGTTTTCTCGTCCTGGGGTAAAAAGCGGTCCCCCGACGGTTTCTTCCCTTTGCTCCGTATTGGTCATAAGTCTTTCGATCTTCGGGTCTCGTGCTCCGAGGACTTCAACCCACACTCCTGGCATGCTCCCTGACACGTTTTCTGGAGGTATAGGTCGGGAAGCGAGCTCGTTGGAGAGAGAACTGTGGTGCGACCCAAAACGGTCCAAAAGATGGCCGAAGCTTCCAACGAGTGGCGAACGCTCGTCCGGTGTCAGAAACCACTGGAAATGCACTTGCAGCGAAGGAAACGGGCTGAGCTCGAGGACTTCCGGTGCTCGTCCCAAGAAAACGCGAGCGGGAATGCCCCGGACTCAGTTTTCTCGTCCTGGGGTAAAAAGCGGTCCCCCGACGGTTTCTTCCCCTTGCTCCGTATTGGTCATAGGTCTTTCGATCTTCGGGTCTCGTGCTCCGAGGACTTCAACCCACACTCCTGGCATGCTCCCTGACACGTTTTCCGGAGGTATAGGTCGGGAAGCGAGCTCGTTGGAGGGAGAACTTTGGTGCGACCCAAAACGGTCCAAAAGATGGCCGAAGCTTCCAACGAGTGGCGAACGCTCGTCCGGTGTCAGAAACCACTGGAAATGCACTTGCAGCGAAGGAAAGGGGCTGAGCTCGAGGACTTCCGGTGCTCGTCCCAAGAAAACGCGAGCGGGAATGCCCCGGACTCAGTTTTCTCGTCCTGGGGTAAAAAGCGGTCCCCCGACGGTTTCTTCCCTTTGCTCCGTATTGGTCATAGGTCTTTCGATCTTCGGGTCTCGTGTTCCGAGGACTTCAACCCACACTCCTGGCATGCTCCCTGACACGTTTTCCGGAGGTATAGGTCGGGAAGCGAGCTCGTTGGAGGGAGAACTGTGGTGCGACCCAAAACGGTCCAAAAGATTGCCGAAGCTTCCAACGAGTGGCGAACGCTCGTCCGGTGTCAGAAACGACTGGAAATGCACTTGCAGCGAAGGAAATGGGCTGAGCTCGAGGACTTCCGGTGCTCGTCCCAAGAAAACGCGAGCGGGAATGCCCCGGACTCAGTTTTCTCGTCCTGGGGTAAAAAGCGGTCCCCCGACGGTTTCTTCCCTTTGCTCCGTACTGGTCATAAGTCTTTCGATCTTCGGGTCTCGTGCTACGAGGACTTCAACCCACACTCCTGGCATGCTCCCTGACACGTTTTCCGGAGGTATAGGTCGGGAAGCGAGCTCGTTGGAGGGAGAACTGTGGTGCGACCCAAAACGGTCCAAAAGATGGCCGAAGCTTCCAACGAGTGGCGAACGCTCGTCCGGTGTCAGAAACCACTGGAAATGCACTTGGAGCGAAGGAAACGGGCTGAGCTCGAGGACTTCCGGTGCTCGTCCCAAGAAAACGCGAGCGGGAATGCCCCGGACTCAGTTTTCTCGTCCTGGGGTAAAAAGCGGTCCCCCGACGGTTTCTTCCCTTTGCTCCGTATTGGTCATAAGTCTTTCGATCTTCGGGTCTCGTGCTCCGAGGACTTCAACCCACACTCCTGGCATGCTCCCTGACACGTTTTCCGGAGGTATAGGTCGGGAAGCGAGCTCGTTGGAGGGAGAACTGTGGTGCGACCCAAAACGGTCCAAAAGATGGCCGAAGCTTCCAACGAGTGGCGAACGCTCGTTCGGTGTCAGAAACCACTGGAAATGCACTTGCAGCGAAGGAAACGGGCTGAGCTCGAGGACTTCCGGTGCTCGTCCCAAGAAAACGCGAGCGGGAATGCCCCGGACTCAGTTTTCTCGTCCTGGGGTAAAAAGCGGTCCCCCGACGGTTTCTTCCCTTTGCTCCGTATTGGTCATAAGTCTTTCGATCTTCGGGTCTCGTGCTCCGAGGACTTCAACCCACACTCCTGGCATGCTCCCTGACAAGTTTTCCAGAGGTATAGGTCGGGAAGCGAGCTCGTTGGAGGGAGAACTGTGGTGCGACCCAAAACGGTCCAAAAGATGGCCGAAGCTTCCAACGAGTGGCGAACGCTCGTCCGGTGTCAGAAACCACTGGGAATGCACTTGCAGCGAAGGAAACGGGCTGAGCTCGAGGACTTCCGGTGCTCGTCCCAAGAAAACGCGAGCGGGAATGCCCCGGACTCAGTTTTCTCGTCCTGGGGTAAAAAGCTGTCCCCCGACGGTTTCTTCCCTTTGCTCCGTATTGGTCATAAGTCTTTCGATCTTTGGGTCTCGTGCTCCGAGGACTTCAACCCACACTCCTGGCATGCTCCCTGACACGTTTTCCGGAGGTATAGGTCGGGAACGAGCTCGTTGGAGGGAGAACTGTGGTGCGACCCAAAACGGTCCAAAAGATGGCCGAAGCTTCCAACGAGTGGCGAACGCTCGTCCGGTGTCAGAAACCACTGGAAATGCACTTGCAGCGAAGGAAACGGGCTGAGTTCGAGGACTTCCGGTGCTCGTCCCAAGAAAACGCGAGCGGGAATGCCCCGGACTCAGTTTTCTCGTCCTGGGGTAAAAAGCGGTCCCCCGACGGTTTCTTCCCTTTGCTCCGTATTGGTCATAAGTCTTTCGATCTTCGGGTCTCGTGCTCCGAGGACTTCAACACACACTCCTGGCATGCTCCCTGACATGTTTTCCGGAGGTATAGGTCGGGAAGCGAGCTCGTTGGATGGAGAACTGTGGTGCGACCCAAAACGGTCCAAAAGATGGCCGAAGCTTCCAACGAGTGGCGAACGCTCGTCCGGTGTCAGAAACCACTGGGAATGCACTTGTAGCGAAGGAAACGGGCTGAGCTCGAGGACTTCCAGTGCTCGTCCCAAGAAAACGCGAGCGGGAATGCCCCGGACTCAGTTTTCTCGTCCTGGGGTAAAAAGCGGTCCCCCGACGGTTTCTTCCCTTTGCTCCGTATTGGTCATAAGTCTTTCGATCTTCGGGTCTCGTGCTCCGAGGACTTCAACCCAAACTCCTGGCATGCTCCCTGACACGTTTTCCGGAGGTATAGGTCGGGAAGCGAGCTCGTTGGAGGGAGAACTGTGGTGCGACCCAAAACGGTCCAAAAGATGGCCGAAGCTTCCAACGAGTGGCGAACGCTCGTCCGGTGTCAGAAACCACTGGAAATGCACTTGCAGCGAAGGAAACGGGCTGAGCTCGAGGGCTTCCGGTGCTCGTCCCAAGAAAACGCGAGCGGGAATGCCCCGGACTCAGTTTTCTCGTCCTGGGGTAAAAAGCGGTCCCCCGACGGTTTCTTCCCTTTGCTCCGTATTGGTCATAAGTCTTTCGATCTTCGGGTCTCGTGCTCCGAGGACATCAACCCACACTCCTGGCATGCTCCCTGACACGTTTTCCGGAGGTATAGGTCGGGAAGCGAGCTCGTTGGAGGGAGAACTGTGGTGCGACCCAAAACGGTCCAAAAGATGGCCGAAGCTTCCAACGAGTGGCGAACGCTCGTCCGGTGTCAGAAACCACTGGAAATGCACTTGCAGCGAAGGAAACGGGCTGAGCTCGAGGACTTCCGGTGCTCGTCCCAAGAAAACGCGAGCGGGAATGCCCCGGACTCAGTTTTCTCGTCCTGGGGTAAAAAGCGGTCCCCCGACGGTTTCTTCCCTTTGCTCCGTATTGGTCATAAGTCTTTCGATCTTCGGGTCTCGTGCTCCGAGGACTTCAACACACACTCCTGGCATGCTCCCTGACACGTTTTCCGGAGGTATAGGTCGGGAAGCGAGCTCGTTGGATGGAGAACTGTGGTGCGACCCAAAACGGTCCAAAAGATGGCCGAAGCTTCCAACGAGTGGCGAACGCTCGTCCGGTGTCAGAAACCACTGGGAATGCACTTGTAGCGAAGGAAACGGGCTGAGCTCGAGGACTTCCAGTGCTCGTCCCAAGAAAACGCGAGCGGGAATGCCCCGGACTCAGTTTTCTCGTCCTGGGGTAAAAAGCGGTCCCCCGACGGTTTCTTCCCTTTGCTCCGTATTGGTCATAAGTCTTTCGATCTTCGGGTCTCGTGCTCCGAGGACTTCAACCCAAACTCCTGGCATGCTCCCTGACACGTTTTCCGGAGGTATAGGTCGGGAAGCGAGCTCGTTGGAGGGAGAACTGTGGTGCGACCCAAAACGGTCCAAAAGATGGCCGAAGCTTCCAACGAGTGGCGAACGCTCGTCCGATGTCAGAAACCACTGGAAATGCACTTGCAGCGAAGGAAACGGGCTGAGCTCGAGGGCTTCCGGTGCTCGTCCCAAGAAAACGCGAGCGGGAATGCCCCGGACTCAGTTTTCTCGTCCTGGGGTAAAAAGCGGTCCCCCGACGGTTTCTTCCCTTTGCTCCGTATTGGTCATAAGTCTTTCGATCTTCGGGTCTCGTGCTCCGAGGACATCAACCCACACTCCTGGCATGCTCCCTGACACGTTTTCCGGAGGTATAGGTCGGGAAGCGAGCTCGTTGGAGGGAGAACTGTGGTGCGACCCAAAACGGTCCAAAAGATGGCCGAAGCTTCCAACGAGTGGCGAACGCTCGTCCGGTGTCAGAAACCACTGGAAATGCACTTGCAGCGAAGGAAACGGGCTGAGCTCGAGGACTTCCGGTGCTCGTCCCAAGAAAACGCGAGCGGGAATGCCCCGGACTCAGTTTTCTCGTCCTGGGGTAAAAAGCGGTCCCCCGACGGTTTCTTCCCTTTGCTCCGTATTGGTCATAAGTCTTTCGATCTTCGGGTCTCGTGCTCCGAGGACTTCAACCCACACTCCTGGCATGCTCCCTGACACGTTTTCCGGAGGTATAGGTCGGGAAGCGAGCTCGTTGGAGGGAGAACTGTGGTGCGACCCAAAACGGTCCAAAAGATGGCCGAAGCTTCCAACGAGTGGCGAACGCTCGTCCGGTGTCAGAAACCACTGGAAATGCACTTGCAGCGAAGGAAACGGGCTGAGCTCGAGGACTTCCGGTGCTCGTCCCAAGAAAACGCGAGCGGGAATGCCCCGGACTCAGTTTTCTCGTCCTGGGGTAAAAAGCGGTCCCCCGACGGTTTCTTCCCTTTGCTCCGTATTGGTCATAAGTCTTTCGATCTTCGGGTCTCGTGCTCCGAGGACTTCAACCCACACTCCTGGCATGCTCCCTGACACGTTTTCCGGAGGTATAGGTCGGGAAGCGAGCTCGTTGGAGGGAGAACTGTGGTGCGACCCAAAACGGTCCAAAAGATGGCCGAAGCTTCCAACGAGTGGCGAACGCTCGTCCGGTGTCAGAAACCACTGGAAATGCACTTGCAGCGAAGGAAACGGGCTGAGCTCGAGGACTTCCGGTGCTCGTCCCAAGAAAACGCGAGCGGGAATGCCCCGGACTCAGTTTTCTCGTCCTGGGGTAAAAAGCGGTCCCCCGACGGTTTCTTCCCTTTGCTCCGTATTGGTCATAAGTCTTTCGATCTTCGGGTCTCGTGCTCCGAGGACTTCAACCCACACTCCTGGCATGCTCCCTGACACGTTTTCCGGAGGTATAGGTCGGGAAGCGAGCTCGTTGGAGGGAGAACTGTGGTGCGACCCAAAACGGTCCAAAAGATGGCCGAAGCTTCCAACGAGTGGCGAACGCTCGTCCGGTGTCAGAAACCACTGGAAATGCACTTGCAGCGAAGGAAACGGGCTGAGCTCGAGGACTTCCGGTGCTCGTCCCAAGAAAACGCGAGTGGGAATGCCCCGGACTCAGTTTTCTCGTCCTGGGGTACAAAGCGGTCCCCCGACGGTTTCTTCCCTTTGCTCCGTATTGGTCATAAGTCTTTCGATCTTCGGGTCTCGTGCTCCGAGGACTTCAACCCACACTCCTGGCATGCTCCCTGACACGTTTTCCAGAGGTATAGGTCGGGAAGCGAGCTCGTTGGAGGGAGAACTGTGGTGCGACCCAAAACGGTCCAAAAGATGGCCGAAGCTTCCAACGAGTGGCGAACGCTCGTCCGGTGTTAGAAACCACTGGAAATGCACTTGCAGCGAAGGAAACGGGCTGAGCTCGAGGACTTCCGGTGCTCGTCCCAAGAAAACGCGAGCGAGAATGCCCCGGACTCAGTTTTCTCGTCCTGGGGTAAAAAGCGGTCCCCCGACGGTTTCTTCCCTTTGCTCCGTATTGGTCATAAGTCTTTCGATCTTCGGGTCTCGTGCTCCAAGGACTTCAACCCACACTCCTGGCATGCTCCCTGACACGTTTTCCGGAGGTATAGGTCGGGAAGCGAGCTCGTTGGAGGGAGAACTGTGGTGCGACCCAAAACGGTCCAAAAGATGGCCGAAGCTTCCAACGAGTGGCGAACGCTCGTCCGGTGTCAGAAACCACTGGAAATGCACTTGCAGCGAAGGAAACGGGCTGAGCTCGAGGACTTCCGGTGCTCGTCCCAAGAAAACGCGAGCGGGAATGCCCCGGACTCAGTTTTCTCGTCCTGGGGTAAAAAGCGGTCCCCCGACGGTTTCTTCCCTTTGCTCCGTATTGGTCATAAGTCTTTCGATCTTCGGGTCTCGTGCTCCGAGGACTTCAACCCACACTCCTGGCATGCTCCCTGACACGTTTTCCGGAGGTATAGGTCGGGAAGCGAGCTCGTTGGAGGGAGAACTGTGGTGCGACCCAAAACGGTCCAAAAGATGGCCGAAGCTTCCAACGAGTGGCGAACGCTCGTCCGGTGTCAGAAACCACTGGAAATGCACTTGCAGCGAAGGAAACGGGCTGAGCTCGAGGACTTCCAGTGCTCGTCCCAAGAAAACGCGAGCGGGAATGCCCCGGACTCAGTTTTCTCGTCCTGGGGTAAAAAGCGGTCCCCCGACGGTTTGTTCCCTTTGCTTCGTATTGGTCATAAGTCTTTCGATCTTCGGGTCTCGTGCTCCGAGGACTTCAACCCACACTCCTGGCATGCTCCCTGACACGTTTTCCGGAGGTATAGGTCGGGAAGCGAGCTCGTTGGAGGGAGAACTGTGGTGCGACCCAAAACGGTCCAAAAGATGGCCGAAGCTTCCAACGAGTGGCGAACGCTCGTCCGGTGTCAGAAACCACTGGAAATTCACTTGCAGCGAAGGAAACGGGCTGAGCTCGAGGACTTCCGGTGCTCGTCCCAAGAAAACGCGAGCGGGAATGCCCCGGACTCAGTTTTCTCGTCCTGGGGTAAAATGCGGTCCCCCGACGGTTTCTTCCCTTTGCTCCGTATTGGTCATAAGTCTTTCGATCTTCGGGTCTCGTGCTCCGAGGACTTCAACCCACACTCCTGGCATGCTCCCTGACACGTTTTTCGGAGGTATAGGTCGGGAAGCGAGCTCGTTGGAGGGAGAACAGTGGTGCGACCCAAAACGGTCCAAAAGATGGCCGAAGCTTCCAACGAGTGGCGAACGCTCGTCCGGTGTCAGAAACCACTGGAAATGCACTTGCAGCGAAGGAAACGGGCTGAGCTCGAGGACTTCCGGTGCTCGTCCCAAGAAAACGCGAGCGGGAATGCCCCGGACTCAGTTTTCTCGTCCTGGGGTAAAAAGCGGTCCCCCGACGGTTTCTTCCCTTTGCTCCGTATTGGTCATAAGTCTTTCGATCTTCGGGTCTCGTGCTCCGAGGACTTCAACCCACACTCCTGGCATGCTCCCTGACACGTTTTCCGGAGGTATAGGTCGGGAAGCGAGCTCGTTGGAGGGAGAACTGTGGTGCGACCCAAAACGGTCCAAAAGATGGCCGAAGCTTCCAACGAGTGGCGAACGCTCGTCCGGTGTCAGAAACCACTGGAAATGCACTTGCAGCGAAGGAAACGGGCGGAGCTCGAGGACTTCCGATGCTCGTCCCAAGAAGACGCGAGCGGGAATGCCCCGGACTCAGTTTTCTCGTCCTGGGGTAAAAAGCGGTCCCCCGACGGTTTCTTCCCTTTGCTCCGTATTGGTCATAAGTCTTTCGATCTTCGGGTCTCGTGCTCCGAGGACTTCAACCCACACTCCTGGCATGCTCCCTGACACGTTTTCCGGAGGTATAGGTCGGGAAGCGAGCTCGTTGGAGGGAGAACAGTGGTGCGACCCAAAACGGTCCAAAAGATGGTCGAAGCTTCCAACGAGTGGCGAACGCTCGTCCGGTGTCAGAAACCACTGGAAATGCACTTGCAGCGAAGGAAACGGGCTGAGCTCGAGGACTTCCGGTGCTCGTCCCAAGAAAACGCGAGCGGGAATGCCCCGGACTCAGTTTTCTCGTCCTGGGGTAAAAAGCGGTCCCCCGACGGTTTCTTCCCTTTGCTCCGTATTGGTCATAAGTCTTTCGATCTTCGGGTCTCGTGCTCCGAGGACTTCAACCCACACTCCTGGCATGCTCCCTGACACGTTTTCCGGAGGTATAGGTCGGGAAGCGAGCTTGTTGGAGGGAGAACTGTGGTGCGACCCAAAACGGTCCAAAAGATGGCCGAAGCTTCCAACGAGTGGCGAACGCTCGTCCGGTGTCAGAAACCACTGGAAATACACTTGCAGCGAAGGAAACGGGCTGAGCTCGAGGACTTCCGGTGCTCGTCCCAAGAAAACGCGAGCGGGAATGCCCCGGACTCAGTTTTCTCGTCCTGGGGTAAAAAGCGGTCCCCCGACGGTTTCTTCCCTTTGCTCCGTATTGGTCATAAGTCTTTCGATCTTCGGGTCTCGTGCTCCGAGGACTTCAACCCACACTCCTGGCATGCTCCCTGACACGTTTTCCGGAGGTATAGGTCGGGAAGCGAGCTCGTTGGAGGGAGAACAGTGGTGCGACCCAAAACGGTCCAAAAGATGGCCGAAGCTTCCAACGAGTGGCGAACGCTCGTCCGGTGTCAGAAACCACTGGAAATGCACTTGAAGCGAAGGAAACGGGCTGAGCTCGAGGACTTCCGGTGCTCGTCCCAAGAAAACGCGAGCGGGAATGCCCCGGACTCAGTTTTCTCTTCCTGGGGTAAAAAGCGGTCCCCCGACGGTTTCTTCCCTTTGCTCCGTATTGGTCATAAGTCTTTCGATCTTCGGGTCTCGTGCTCCGAGGACTTCAACCCACACTCCTGGCATGCTCCCTGACACGTTTTCCGGAGGTATAGGTCGGGAAGCGAGCTCGTTGGTGGGAGAACTGTGGTGCGACCCAAAACGGTCCAAAAGATGGCCGAAGCTTCCAACGAGTGGCGAACGCTCGTCCGGTGTCAGAAACCACTGGAAATGCACTTGCAGCGAAGGAAACGGGCTGAGCTCGAGGACTTCCGGTGCTCGTCCCAAGAAAACGCGAGCGGGAATGCCCCGGACTCAGTTTTCTCGTCCTGGGGTAAAAAGCGGTCCCCCGACGGTTTCTTCCCTTTGCTCCGTATTGGTCATAAGTCTTTCGATCTTCGGGTCTCGTGCTCCGAGGACTTCAACCCACACTCCTGGCATGCTCCCTGACACGTTTTCCGGAGGTATAGGTCGGGAAGCGAGCTCGTTGGAGGGAGAACAGTGGTGCGACCCAAAACGGTCCAAAAGATGGTCGAAGCTTCCAACGAGTGGCGAACGCTCGTCCGGTGTCAGAAACCACTGGAAATGCACTTGCAGCGAAGGAAACGGGCTGAGCTCGAGGACTTCCGGTGCTCGTCCCAAGAAAACGCGAGCGGGAATGCCCCGGACTCAGTTTTCTCGTCCTGGGGTAAAAAGCGGTCCCCCGACGGTTTCTTCCCTTTGCTCCGTATTGGTCATAAGTCTTTCGATCTTCGGGTCTCGTGCTCCGAGGACTTCAACCCACACTCCTGGCATGCTCCCTGACACGTTTTCCGGAGGTATAGGTCGGGAAGCGAGCTTGTTGGAGGGAGAACTGTGGTGCGACCCAAAACGGTCCAAAAGATGGCCGAAGCTTCCAACGAGTGGCGAACGCTCGTCCGGTGTCAGAAACCACTGGAAATACACTTGCAGCGAAGGAAACGGGCTGAGCTCGAGGACTTCCGGTGCTCGTCCCAAGAAAACGCGAGCGGGAATGCCCCGGACTCAGTTTTCTCGTCCTGGGGTAAAAAGCGGTCCCCCGACGGTTTCTTCCCTTTGCTCCGTATTGGTCATAAGTCTTTCGATCTTCGGGTCTCGTGCTCCGAGGACTTCAACCCACACTCCTGGCATGCTCCCTGACACGTTTTCCGGAGGTATAGGTCGGGAAGCGAGCTCGTTGGAGGGAGAACAGTGGTGCGACCCAAAACGGTCCAAAAGATGGCCGAAGCTTCCAACGAGTGGCGAACGCTCGTCCGGTGTCAGAAACCACTGGAAATGCACTTGAAGCGAAGGAAACGGGCTGAGCTCGAGGACTTCCGGTGCTCGTCCCAAGAAAACGCGAGCGGGAATGCCCCGGACTCAGTTTTCTCTTCCTGGGGTAAAAAGCGGTCCCCCGACGGTTTCTTCCCTTTGCTCCGTATTGGTCATAAGTCTTTCGATCTTCGGGTCTCGTGCTCCGAGGACTTCAACCCACACTTTTGGCATGCTCCCTGACACGTTTTCCGGAGGTATAGGTCGGGAAGCGAGCTCGTTGGTGGGAGAACTGTGGTGCGACCCAAAACGGTCCAAAAGATGGCCGAAGCTTCCAACGAGTGGCGAACGCTCGTCCGGTGTCAGAAACCACTGGAAATGCACTTGCAGCGAAGGAAACGGGCTGAGCTCGAGGACTTCCGGTGCTCGTCCCAAGAAAACGCGAGCGGGAATGCCCCGGACTCAGTTTTCTCGTCCTGGGGTAAAAAGCGGTCCCCCGACGGTTTCTTCCCTTTGCTCCGTATTGGTCATAAGTCTTTCGATCTTCGGGTCTCGTGCTCCGAGGACTTCAACCCACACTCCTGGCATGCTCCCTGACACGTTTTCCGGAGGTATAGGTCGGGAAGCGAGCTCGTTGGAGGGAGAACTGTGGTGCGACCCAAAACGGTCCAAAAGATGGCCGAAGCTTCCAACGAGCGGCGAACGCTCGTCCGGTGTCAGAAACCACTGGAAATGCACTTGCAGCGAAGGAAACGGGCTGAGCTCGAGGACTTCCGGTGCTCGTCCCAAGAAAACGCGAGCGGGAATGCCCCGGACTCAGTTTTCTCGTCCTGGGGTAAAAAGCGGTCCCCCGACGGTTTCTTCCCTTTGCTCCGTATTGGTCATAAGTCTTTCGATCTTCGGGTCTCGTGCTCCGAGGACTTCAACCCACACTCCTGGCATGCTCCCTGACACGTTTTCCGGAGGTATAGGTCGGGAAGCGAGCTCGTTGGAGGGAGAACTGTGGTGCGACCCAAAACGGTCCAAAAGATGGCCGAAGCTTCCAACGAGTGGCGAACGCTCGTCCGGTGTCAGAAACCACTGGAAATGCACTTGCAGCGAAGGAAACGGGCTGAGCTCGAGGACTTCCGGTGCTCGTCCCAAGAAAACGCGAGCGGGAATGCCCCGGACTCAGTTTTCTCGTCCTGGGGTAAAAAGCGGTCCCCCGACGGTTTCTTCCCTTTGCTCCGTATTGGTCATAAGTCTTTCAATCTTCGGGTCTCGTGCTCCGAGGACTTCAACCCACACTCCTGGCATGCTCCCTGACACGTTTTCCGGAGGTATAGGTCGGGAAGCGAGCTCGTTGGAGGGAGAACTGTGGTGCGACCCAAAACGGTCCAAAAGATGGCCGAAGCTTCCAACGAGTGGCGAACGCTCGTCCGGTGTCAGAAACCACTGGAAATGCACTTGCAGCGAAGGAAACGGGCTGAGCTCGAGGACTTCCGGTGCTCGTCCCAAGAAAACGCGAGCGGGAATGCCCCGGACTCAGTTTTCTCTTCCTGGGGTAAAAAGCGGTCCCCCGACGGTTTCTTCCCTTTGCTCCGTATTGGTCATAAGTCTTTCGATCTTCGGGTCTCGTGCTCCGAGGACTTCAACCCACACTCCTGGCATGCTCCCTGACACGTTTTCCGTTGGTATAGGTCGGGAAGCGAGCTCGTTGGAGGGAGAACTGTGGTGCGACCCAAAACGGTCCAAAAGATGGCCGAAGCTTCCAACGAGTGGCGAACGCTCGTCCGGTGTCAGAAACCACTGGAAATGCACTTGCAGCGAAGGAAACGGGCTGAGCTCGAGGACTTCTGGTGCTCGTCCCAAGAAAACGCGAGCGGGAATGCCCTGGACTCAGTTTTCTCGTCCTGGGGTAAAAAGCGGTCCCCCGACGGTTTCTTCCCTTTGCTCCGTATTGGTCATAAGTCTTTCGATCTTTGGGTCTCGTGCTCCGAGGACTTCTACCCACACTCCTGGCATGCTCCCTGACACGTTTTCCGGAGGTATAGGTCGGGAAGCGAGCTCGTTGGAGGGAGAACTGTGGTGCGACCCAAAACGGTCCAAAAGATGGCCGAAGCTTCCAACGAGTGGCGAACGCTCGTCCGGTGTCAGAAACCACTGGAAATGCACTTGCAGCGAAGGAAACGGGTTGAGCTCGAGGACTTCCGGTGCTCGTCCCAAGAAAACGCGAGCGGGAATGCCCCGGACTCAGTTTTCTCGTTCTGGGGTAAAAAGCGGTCCCCCGACGGTTTCTTCCCTTTGCTCCGTATTGGTCATAAGTCTTTCGATCTTCGGGTCTCGTGCTCCGAGGACTTCTACCCACACTCCTGGCATGCTCCCTGACACGTTTTCCGGAGGTATAGGTCGGGAAGCGAGCTCGTTGGAGGGAGAACTGTGGTGCGACCCAAAACGGTCCAAAAGATGGCCGAAGCTTCCAACGAGTGGCGAACGCTCGTCCGGTGTCAGAAACCACTGGAAATGCACTTGCAGCGAAGGAAACGGGCTGAGCTCGAGGACTTCCAGTGCCCGTCCCAAGAAAACGC
The DNA here is from genome assembly GCF_025177605.1 of Cucumis melo. Taxonomy (NCBI): domain Eukaryota; kingdom Viridiplantae; phylum Streptophyta; class Magnoliopsida; order Cucurbitales; family Cucurbitaceae; genus Cucumis; species Cucumis melo. Next base: position 382,537 of record NW_026123776.1, read on the forward strand.
AAGCGGGAATGCCCCGGACTCAGTTTTCTCGTCCTGGGGTAAAAAGCGGTCCCCCGACGGTTTCTTCCCTTTGCTCCGTATTGGTCATAAGTCTTTCGATCTTCGGGTCTCGTGCTCCGAGGACTTCAACCCACACTCCTGGCATGCTCCCTGACACGTTTTCCGGAGGTATAGGTCGGGAAGCGAGCTCGTTGGAGGGAGAACTATGGTGCGACCCAAAACGGTCCAAAAGATGGCCGAAGCTTCCAACGAGTGGCGAACGCTCGTCCAGTGTCAGAAACCACTGGAAATGCACTTGCAGCGAAGGAAACGGGCTGAGCTCGAGGACTTCCGGTGCCCGTCCCAAGAAAACGCGAGCGGGAATGCCCCGGACTCAGTTTTCTCGTCCTGGGGTAAAAAGCGGTCCCCCGACGGTTTCTTCCCTTTGCTCCGTATTGGTCATAAGTCTTTCGATCTTCGGGTCTCGTGCTCCGAGGACTTCAACCCACACTCCTGGCATGCTCCCTGACACGTTTTCCGGAGGTATAGGTCGGGAAGCGAGCTCGTTGGAGAGAGAACTGTGGTGCGACCCAAAACGGTCAAAAAGATGGCCGAAGCTTCCAACGAGTGGCGAACGCTCGTCCGGTGTCAGAAACCACTGGAAATGCACTTGCAGCGAAGGAAACGGGCTGAGCTCGAGGACTTCCGGTGCCCGTCCCAAGAAAACGCGAGCGGGAATGCCCCGGACTCAGTTTTCTCGTCCTGGGGTAAAAAGCGGTCCCCCGACGGTTTCTTCCCTTTGCTCCGTATTGGTCATAAGTCTTTCGATCTTCGGGTCTCGTGCTCCGAGGACTTCAACCCACACTCCTGGCATGCTCCCTGACACGTTTTCCGGAGGTATAGGTCGGGAAGCGAGCTCGTTGGAGGGAGAACTGTGGTGCGACCCAAAACGGTCCAAAAGATGGCCGAAGCTTCCAACGAGTGGCGAACGCTCGTCCGGTGTCAGAAACCACTGGAAATGCACTTGCAGCGAAGGAAACGGGCTGAGCTCGAGGACTTCCGGTGCCCGTCCCAAGAAAACGCGAGCGGGAATGCCCCGGACTCAGTTTTCTCGTCCTGGGGTAAAAAGCGGTCCCCCGACGGTTTCTTCCCTTTGCTCCGTATTGGTCATAAGTCTTTCGATCTTCGGGTCTCGTGCTCCGAGGACTTCAACCCACACTCCTGGCATGCTCCCTGACACGTTTTCCGGAGGTATAGGTCGGGAAGCGAGCTCGTTGGAGGGAGAACTGTGGTGCGACCCAAAACGGTCAAAAAGATGGCCGAAGCTTCCAACGAGTGGCGAACGCTCGTCCGGTGTCAGAAACCACTGGAAATGCACTTGCAGCGAAGGAAACGGGCTGAGCTCGAGGACTTCCGGTGCCCGTCCCAAGAAAACGCGAGCGGGAATGCCCCGGACTCAGTTTTCTCGTCCTGGGGTAAAAAGCGGTCCCCCGACGGTTTCTTCCCTTTGCTCCGTATTGGTCATAAGTCTTTCGATCTTCGGGTCTCGTGCTCCGAGGACTTCAACCCACACTCCTGGCATGCTCCCTGACACGTTTTCCGGAGGTATAGGTCGGGAAGCGAGCTCGTTGGAGGGAGAACTGTGGTGCGACCCAAAACGGTCAAAAAGATGGCCGAAGCTTCCAACGAGTGGCGAACGCTCGTCCGGTGTCAGAAACCACTGGAAATGCACTTGCAGCGAAGGAAACGGGCTGAGCTCGAGGACTTCCGGTGCCCGTCCCAAGAAAACGCGAGCGGGAATGCCCCGGACTCAGTTTTCTCGTCCTGGGGTAAAAAGCGGTCCCCCGACGGTTTCTTCCCTTTGCTCCGTATTGGTCATAAGTCTTTCGATCTTCGGGTCTCGTGCTCCGAGGACTTCAACCCACACTCCTGGCATGCTCCCTGACACGTTTTCCGGAGGTATAGGTCGGGAAGCGAGCTCGTTGGAGGGAGAACTGTGGTGCGACCCAAAACGGTCAAAAAGATGGCCGAAGCTTCCAACGAGTGGCGAACGCTCGTTCGGTGTCAGAAACCACTGGAAATGCACTTGCAGCGAAGGAAACGGGCTGAGCTCGAGGACTTCCGGTGCTCGTCCCAAGAGAACGCGAGCGGGAATGCCCCGGACTCAGTTTTCTCGTCCTGGGGTAAAAAGCAGTCCCCCGACGGTTTCTTCCCTTTGCTCCGTATTGGTCATAAGTCTTTCGATCTTCGGGTCTCGTGCTCCGAGGACTTCAACCCACACTCCTGGCATGCTCCCTGACACGTTTTCCGGAGGTATAGGTCGGGAAGCGAGCTCGTTGGAGGGAGGACTGTGGTGCGACCCAAAATGGTCCAAAAGATGGCCGAAGCTTCCAACGAGTGGCGAACGCTCGTCCGGTGTCAGAAACCACTGGAAATGCACTTGCAGCGAAGGAAACGGGCTGAGCTCGAGGACTTCCGGTGCCCGTCCCAAGAAAACGCGAGCGGGAATGCCCCGGACTCAGTTTTCTCGTCCTGGGGTAAAAAGCGGTCCCCCGACGGTTTCTTCCCTTTGCTCCGTATTGGTCATAAGTCTTTCGATCTTCGGGTCTCGTGCTCCGAGGACTTCAACCCACACTCCTGGCATGCTCCCTGACACGTTTTCCGGAGGTATAGGTCGGGAAGCGAGCTCGTTGGAGGGAGAACTGTGGTGCGACCCAAAACGGTCCAAAAGATGGCCGAAGCTTCCAACGAGTGGCGAACGCTCGTCCGGTGTCAGAAACCACTGGAAATGCACTTGCAGCGAAGGAAACGGGCTGAGCTCGAGGACTTCCGGTGCTCGTCCCAAGAAAACGCGAGCGCGAATGCCCCGGACTCAGTTTTCTCGTCCTGGGGTAAAAAGCGGTCCCCCGACGGTTTCTTCCCTTTGCTCCGTATTGGTCATAAGTCTTTCGATCTTCGGGTCTCGTGCTCCGAGGACTTCAACCCACACTCCTGGCATGCTCCCTGACACGTTTTCCGGAGGTATAGGTCGGGAAGCGAGCTCGTTGGAGGGAGAACTGTGGTGCGACCCAAAACGGTCCAAAAGATGGCCGAAGCTTCCAACGAGTGGCGAACGCTCGTCCGGTGTCAGAAACCACTGGAAATGCACTTGCAGCGAAGGAAACGGGCTGAGCTCGAGGACTTCCGGTGCCCGTCCCAAGAAAACGCGAGCGGGAATGCCCCGGACTCAGTTTTCTCGTCCTGGGGTAAAAAGCGGTCCCCCGACGGTTTCTTCCCTTTGCTCCGTATTGGTCATAAGTCTTTCGATCTTCGGGTCTCGTGCTCCGAGGACTTCAACCCACACTCCTGGCATGCTCCCTGACACGTTTTCCGGAGGTATAGGTCGGGAAGCGAGCTCGTTGGAGGGAGAACTGTGGTGCGACCCAAAACGGTCCAAAAGATGGCCGAAGCTTCCAACGAGTGGCGAACGCTCGTCCGGTGTCAGAAACCACTGGAAATGCACTTGCAGCGAAGGAAACGGGCTGAGCTCGAGGACTTCCGGTGCTCGTCCCAAGAAAACGCGAGCGCGAATGCCCCGGACTCAGTTTTCTCGTCCTGGGGTAAAAAGCGGTCCCCCGACGGTTTCTTCCCTTTGCTCCGTATTGGTCATAAGTCTTTCGATCTTCGGGTCTCGTGCTCCGAGGACTTCAACCCACACTCCTGGCATGCTCCCTGACACGTTTTCCGGAGGTATAGGTCGGGAAGCGAGCTCGTTGGAGGGAGAACTGTGGTGCGACCCAAAACGGTCCAAAAGATGGCCGAAGCTTCCAACGAGTGGCGAACGCTCGTCCGGTGTCAGAAACCACTGGAAATGCACTTGCAGCGAAGGAAACGGGCTGAGCTCGAGGACTTCCGGTGCCCGTCCCAAGAAAACGCGAGCGGGAATGCCCCGGACTCAGTTTTCTCGTCCTGGGGTAAAAAGCGGTCCCCCGACGGTTTCTTCCCTTTGCTCCGTATCGGTCATAAGTCTTTCGATCTTCGGGTCTCGTGGTCCGAGGACTTCAACCCACACTCCTGGCATGCTCCCTGACACGTTTTCCGGAGGTATAGGTCGGGAAGCGAGCTCGTTGGAGGGAGAACTGTGGTGCGACCCAAAACGGTCAAAAAGATGGCCGAAGCTTCCAACGAGTGGCGAACGCTCGTCCGGTGTCAGAAACCACTGGAAATGCACTTGCAGCGAAGGAAACGGGCTGAGCTCGAGGACTTCCGGTGCCCGTCCCAAGAAAACGCGAGCGGGAATGCCCCGGACTCAGTTTTCTCGTCCTGGGGTAAAAAGCGGTCCCCCGACGGTTTCTTCCCTTTGCTCCGTATTGGTCATAAGTCTTTCGATCTTCGGGTCTCGTGCTCCGAGGACTTCAACCCACACTCCTGGCATGCTCCCTGACACGTTTTCCGGAGGTATAGGTCGGGAAGCGAGCTCGTTGGAGGGAGAACTGTGGTGCGACCCAAAACGGTCCAAAAGATGGCCGAAGCTTCCAACGAGTGGCGAACGCTCGTCTGGTGTCAGAAACCACTGGAAATGCACTTGCAGCGAAGGAAACGGGCTGAGCTCGAGGACTTCCGGTGCCCGTCCCAAGAAAACGCGAGCGGGAATGCCCCGGACTCAGTTTTCTCGTCCTGGGTTAAAAAGCGGTCCCCCGACGGTTTCTTCCCTTTGCTCCGTATTGGTCATAAGTCTTTCGATCTTCGGGTCTCGTGCTCCGAGGACTTCAACCCACACTCCTGGCATGCTCCCTGACACGTTTTCCGGAGGTATAGGTCGGGAAGCGAGCTCGTTGGAGGGAGAACTGTGGTGCGACCCAAAACGGTCCAAAAGATGGCCGAAGCTTCCAACGAGTGGCGAACGCTCGTCCGGTGTCAGAAACCACTGGAAATGCACTTGCAGCAAAGGAAACGGGCTGAGCTCGAGGACTTCCGGTGCTCGTCCCAAGAAAACGCGAGCGGGAATGCCCCGGACTCAGTTTTCTCGTCCTGGGGTAAAAAGCGGTCCCCCGACGGTTTCTTCCCTTTGCTCCGTATTGGTCATAAGTCTTTCGATCTTCGGGTCTCGTGCTCCGAGGACTTCAACCCACACTCCTGGCATGCTCCCTGACACGTTTTCCGGAGGTATAGGTCGGGAAGCTAGCTCGTCGGAGGGAGAACTGTGGTGCGACCCAAAACGGTCCAAAAGATGGCCGAAGCTTCCAACGAGTGGCGAACGCTCGTCCGGTGTCAGAAACCACTGGAAATGCACTTGCAGCGAAGGAAACGGGCTGAGCTCGAGGACTTCCGGTGCTCGTCCCAAGAGAACGCGAGCGGGAATGCCCCGGACTCAGTTTTCTCGTCCTGGGGTAAAAAGCGGTCCCCCGACGGTTTCTTCCCTTTGCTCCGTATTGGTCATAAGTCTTTCGATCTTCGGGTCTCGTGCTCCGAGGACTTCAACCCACACTCCTGGCATGCTGCCTGACACGTTTTCCGGAGGTATAGGTCGGGAAGCGAGCTCGTTGGAGGGAGAACTGTGGTGCGACCCAAAACGGTCCAAAAGATGGCCGAAGCTTCCAACGAGTGGCGAACGCTCGTCCGGTGTCAGAAACCACTGGAAATGCACTTGCAGCGAAGGAAACGGGCTGAGCTCGAGGACTTCCGGTGCTCGTCCCAAGAGAACGCGAGCGGAAATGCCCCGGACTCAGTTTTCTCGTCCTGGGGTAAAAAGCGGTCCCCCGACGGTTTCTTCCCTTTGCTCCGTATTGGTCATAAGTCTTTCGATCTTCGGGTCTCGTGCTCCGAGGACTTCAACCCACACTCCTGGCATGCTGCCTGACACGTTTTCCGGAGGTATAGGTCGGGAAGCGAGCTCGTTGGAGGGAGAACTGTGGTGCGACCCAAAACGGTCCAAAAGATGGCCGAAGCTTCCAACGAGTGGCGAACGCTCGTCCGGTGTCAGAAACCACTGGAAATGCACTTGCAGCGAAGGAAACGGGCTGAGCTCGAGGACTTCCGGTGCTCGTCCCAAGAGAACGCGAGCGGGAATGCCCCGGACTCAGTTTTCTCGTCCTGGGGTAAAAAGCGGTCCCCCGACGGTTTCTTCCCTTTGCTCCGTATTGGTCATAAGTCTTTCGATCTTCGGGTCTCGTGCTCCGAGGACTTCAACCCACACTCCTGGCATGCTCCCTGACACGTTTTCTGGAGGTATAGGTCGGGAAGCCAGCTCGTTGGAGGGAGAACTGTGGTGCGACCCAAAACGGTCCAAAAGATGGCCGAAGCTTCCAACGAGTGGCGAACGCTCGTCCGGTGTCAGAAACCACTGGAAATGCACTTGCAGCGAAGGAAACAGGCTGAGCTCGAGGACTTCCGGTGCTCGTCCCAAGAAAACGCGAGCGGGAATGCCCCGGACTCAGTTTTCTCGTCCTGGGGTAAAAAGCGGTCACCCGACGGTTTCTTCCCTTTGCTCTGTATTCGTCATAAGTCTTTCGATCTTCGGGTCTCGTGCTCCGAGGACTTCAACCCACACTCCTGGCATGCTCCCTGACACGTTTTCCGGAGGTATAGGTCGGGAAGCGAGCTCGTTGGAGGGAGAACTGTGGTGCGACCCAAAACGGTCCAAAAGATGGCCGAAGCTTCCAACGAGTGGCGAACGCTCGTCCGGTGTCAGAAACCACTGGAAATGCACTTGCAGCGAAGGAAACGGGCTGAGCTCGAGGACTTCCGGTGCTCGTCTCAAGAAAACGCGAGCGGGAATGCCCCGGACTCAGTTTTCTCGTCCTGGGGTAAAAAGCGGTCCCCCGACGGTTTCTTCCCTTTGCTCCGTATTGGTCATAAGTCTTTCGATCTTCGGGTCTCGTGCTCCGAGGACTTCAACCCACACTCCTGGCATGCTCCCTGACACGTTTTCCGGAGGTATAGGTCGGGAAGCGAGCTCGTTGGAGGGAGAACTGTGGTGCGACCCAAAACGGTCCAAAAGATGGCCGAAGCTTCCAACGAGTGGCGAACGCTCGTCCGGTGTCAGAAACCACTGGAAATGCACTTGCAGCGAAGGAAACGGGCTGAGCTCGAGGACTTCCGGTGCCCGTCCCAAGAAAACGCGAGCGGGAATGCCCCGGACTCAGTTTTCTCGTCCTGGGGTAAAAAGCGGTCCCCCGACGGTTTCTTCCCTTTGCTCCGTATTGGTCATAAGTCTTTCGATCTTCGGGTCTCGTGCTCCGAGGACTTCAACCCACACTCCTGGCATGCTCCCTGACACGTTTTCCGGAGGTATAGGTCGGGAAGCGAGCTCGTTGGAGGGAGAACTGTGGTGCGACCCAAAACGGTCCAAAAGATGGCCGAAGCTTCCAACGAGTGGCGAACGCTCGTCCGGTGTCAGAAACCACTGGAAATGCACTTGCAGCGAAGGAAACGGGCTGAGCTCGAGGACTTCCGGTGCTCGTCCCAAGAAAACGCGAGCGCGAATGCCCCGGACTCAGTTTTCTCGTCCTGGGGTAAAAAGCGGTCCCCCGACGGTTTCTTCCCTTTGCTCCGTATTGGTCATAAGTCTTTCGATCTTCGGGTCTCGTGCTCCGAGGACTTCAACCCACACTCCTGGCATGCTCCCTGACACGTTTTCCGGAGGTATAGGTCGGGAAGCGAGCTCGTTGGAGGGAGAACTGTGGTGCGACCCAAAACGGTCCAAAAGATGGCCGAAGCTTCCAACGAGTGGCGAACGCTCGTCCGGTGTCAGAAACCACTGGAAATGCACTTGCAGCGAAGGAAACGGGCTGAGCTCGAGGACTTCCGGTGCCCGTCCCAGGAAAACGCGAGCGGGAATGCCCCGGACTCAGTTTTCTCGTCCTGGGGTAAAAAGCGGTCCCCCGACGGTTTCTTCCCTTTGCTCCGTATCGGTCATAAGTCTTTCGATCTTCGGGTCTCGTGGTCCGAGGACTTCAACCCACACTCCTGGCATGCTCCCTGACACGTTTTCCGGAGGTATAGGTCGGGAAGCGAGCTCGTTGGAGGGAGAACTGTGGTGCGACCCAAAACGGTCAAAAAGATGGCCGAAGCTTCCAACGAGTGGCGAACGCTCGTCCGGTGTCAGAAACCACTGGAAATGCACTTGCAGCGAAGGAAACGGGCTGAGCTCGAGGACTTCCGGTGCCCGTCCCAAGAAAACGCGAGCGGGAATGCCCCGGACTCAGTTTTCTCGTCCTGGGGTAAAAAGCGGTCCCCCGACGGTTTCTTCCCTTTGCTCCGTATTGGTCATAAGTCTTTCGATCTTCGGGTCTCGTGCTCCGAGGACTTCAACCCACACTCCTGGCATGCTCCCTGACACGTTTTCCGGAGGTATAGGTCGGGAAGCGAGCTCGTTGGAGGGAGAACTGTGGTGCGACCCAAAACGGTCCAAAAGATGGCCGAAGCTTCCAACGAGTGGCGAACGCTCGTCCGGTGTCAGAAACCACTGGAAATGCACTTGCAGCGAAGGAAACGGGCTGAGCTCGAGGACTTCCGGTGCCCGTCCCAAGAAAACGCGAGCGGGAATGCCCCGGACTCAGTTTTCTCGTCCTGGGTTAAAAAGCGGTCCCCCGACGGTTTCTTCCCTTTGCTCCGTATTGGTCATAAGTCTTTCGATCTTCGGGTCTCGTGCTCCGAGGACTTCAACCCACACTCCTGGCATGCTCCCTGACACGTTTTCCGGAGGTATAGGTCGGGAAGCGAGCTCGTTGGAGGGAGAACTGTGGTGCGACCCAAAACGGTCCAAAAGATGGCCGAAGCTTCCAACGAGTGGCGAACGCTCGTCCGGTGTCAGAAACCACTGGAAATGCACTTGCAGCGAAGGAAACGGGCTGAGCTCGAGGACTTCCGGTGCTCGTCCCAAGAAAACGCGAGCGGGAATGCCCCGGACTCAGTTTTCTCGTCCTGGGGTAAAAAGCGGTCCCCCGACGGTTTCTTCCCTTTGCTCCGTATTGGTCATAAGTCTTTCGATCTTCGGGTCTCGTGCTCCGAGGACTTCAACCCACACTCCTGGCATGCTCCCTGACACGTTTTCCGGAGGTATAGGTCGGGAAGCTAGCTCGTTGGAGGGAGAACTGTGGTGCGACCCAAAACGGTCCAAAAGATGGCCGAAGCTTCCAACGAGTGGCGAACGCTCGTCCGGTGTCAGAAACCACTGGAAATGCACTTGCAGCGAAGGAAACGGGCTGAGCTCGAGGACTTCCGGTGCTCGTCCCAAGAAAACGCGAGCGGGAATGCCCCGGACTCAGTTTTCTCGTCCTGGGGTAAAAAGCGGTCCCCCGACGGTTTCTTCCCTTTGCTCCGTATTGGTCATAAGTCTTTCGATCTTCGGGTCTCGTGCTCCGAGGACTTCAACCCACACTCCTGGCATGCTCCCTGACACGTTTTCCGGAGGTATAGGTCGGGAAGCGAGCTCGTTGGAGGGAGAACTGTGGTGCGACCCAAAACGGTCCAAAAGATGGCCGAAGCTTCCAACGAGTGGCGAACGCTCGTCCGGTGTCAGAAACCACTGGAAATGCACTTGCAGCGAAGGAAACGGGCTGAGCTCGAGGACTTCCGGTGCTCGTCCCAAGAGAACGCGAGCGGGAATGCCCCGGACTCAGTTTTCTCGTCCTGGGGTAAAAAGCGGTCCCCCGACGGTTTCTTCCCTTTGCTCCGTATTGGTCATAAGTCTTTCGATCTTCGGGTCTCGTGCTCCGAGGACTTCAACCCACACTCCTGGCATGCTGCCTGACACGTTTTCCGGAGGTATAGGTCGGGAAGCGAGCTCGTTGGAGGGAGAACTGTGGTGCGACCCAAAACGGTCCAAAAGATGGCCGAAGCTTCCAACGAGTGGCGAACGCTCGTCCGGTGTCAGAAACCACTGGAAATGCACTTGCAGCGAAGGAAACGGGCTGAGCTCGAGGACTTCCGGTGCTCGTCCCAAGAGAACGCGAGCGGGAATGCCCCGGACTCAGTTTTCTCGTCCTGGGGTAAAAAGCGGTCCCCCGACGGTTTCTTCCCTTTGCTCCGTATTGGTCATAAGTCTTTCGATCTTCGGGTCTCGTGCTCCGAGGACTTCAACCCACACTCCTGGCATGCTCCCTGACACGTTTTCTGGAGGTATAGGTCGGGAAGCCAGCTCGTTGGAGGGAGAACTGTGGTGCGACCCAAAACGGTCCAAAAGATGGCCGAAGCTTCCAACGAGTGGCGAACGCTCGTCCGGTGTCAGAAACCACTGGAAATGCACTTGCAGCGAAGGAAACAGGCTGAGCTCGAGGACTTCCGGTGCTCGTCCCAAGAAAACGCGAGCGGGAATGCCCCGGACTCAGTTTTCTCGTCCTGGGGTAAAAAGCGGTCACCCGACGGTTTCTTCCCTTTGCTCTGTATTCGTCATAAGTCTTTCGATCTTCGGGTCTCGTGCTCCGAGGACTTCAACCCACACTCCTGGCATGCTCCCTGACACGTTTTCCGGAGGTATAGGTCGGGAAGCGAGCTCGTTGGAGGGAGAACTGTGGTGCGACCCAAAACGGTCCAAAAGATGGCCGAAGCTTCCAACGAGTGGCGAACGCTCGTCCGGTGTCAGAAACCACTGGAAATGCACTTGCAGCGAAGGAAACGGGCTGAGCTCGAGGACTTCCGGTGCTCGTCTCAAGAAAACGCGAGCGGGAATGCCCCGGACTCAGTTTTCTCGTCCTGGGGTAAAAAGCGGTCCCCCGACGGTTTCTTCCCTTTGCTCCGTATTGGTCATAAGTCTTTCGATCTTCGGGTCTCGTGCTCCGAGGACTTCAACCCACACTCCTGGCATGCTCCCTGACACGTTTTCCGGAGGTATAGGTCGGGAAGCGAGCTCGTTGGAGGGAGAACTGTGGTGCGACCCAAAACGGTCCAAAAGATGGCCGAAGCTTCCAACGAGTGGCGAACGCTCGTCCGGTGTCAGAAACCACTGGAAATGCACTTGCAGCGAAGGAAACGGGCTGAGCTCGAGGACTTTCGGTGCTCGTCCCAAGAAAACGCGAGCGGGAATGCCCCGGACTCAGTTTTCTCGTCCTGGGGTAAAAAGCGGTCCCCCGACGGTTTCTTCCCTTTGCTCCGTATTGGTCATAAGTCTTTCGATCTTCGGGTCTCGTGCTCCGAGGACTTCAACCCACACTCCTGGCATGCTCCCTGACACGTTTTCCGGAGGTATAGGTCGGGAAGCGAGCTCGTTGGAGGGAGAACTGTGGTGCGACCCAAAACGGTCCAAAAGATGGCCGAAGCTTCCAACGAGTGGCGAACGCTCGTCCGGTGTCAGAAACCACTGGAAATGCACTTGCAGCGAAGGAAACGGGCTGAGCTCGAGGACTTCCGGTGCTCGTCCCAAGAAAACACGAGCGGGAATGCCCCGGACTCAGTTTTCTCGTCCTGGGGTAAAAAGCGGTCCCCCGACGGTTTCTTCCCTTTGCTCCGTATTGGTCATAAGTCTTTCGATCTTCGGGTCTCGTGCTCCGAGGACTTCAACCCACACTCCTGGCATGCTCCCTGACACGTTTTATGGAGGTATAGGTCGGGAAGCGAGCTCGTTGGAGGGAGAACTGTGGTGCGACCCAAAACGGTCCAAAAGATGGCCGAAGCTTCCAACGAGTGGCGAACGCTCGTCCGGTGTCAGAAACCACTGGAAATGCACTTGCAGCGAAGGAAACGGGCTGAGCTCGAGGACTTCCGGTGCTCGTCCCAAGAAAACACGAGCGGGAATGCCCCGGACTCAGTTTTCTCGTCCTGGGGTAAAAAGCGGTCCCCCGACGGTTTCTTCCCTTTGCTCCGTATTGGTCATAAGTCTTTCGATCTTCGGGTCTCGTGCTCCGAGGACTTCAACCCACACTCCTGGCATGCTGCCTGACACGTTTTCCGGAGGTATAGGTCGGGAAGCGAGCTCGTTGGAGGGAGAACTGTGGTGCGACCCAAAACGGTCCAAAAGATGGCCGAAGCTTCCAACGAGTGGCGAACGCTCGTCCGGTGTCAGAAACCACTGGAAATGCACTTGCAGCGAAGGAAACGGGCTGAGCTCGAGGACTTCCGGTGCTCGTCCCAAGAGAACGCGAGCGGGAATGCCCCGGACTCAGTTTTCTCGTCCTGGGGTAAAAAGCGATCCCCCGACGGTTTCTTCCCTTTGCTCCGTATTGGTCATAAGTCTTTCGATCTTCGGGTCTCGTGCTCCGAGGACTTCAACCCACACTCCTGGCATGCTCCCTGACACGTTTTCTGGAGGTATAGGTCGGGAAGCCAGCTCGTTGGAGGGAGAACTGTGGTGCGACCCAAAACGGTCCAAAAGATGGCCGAAGCTTCCAACGAGTGGCGAACGCTCGTCCGGTGTCAGAAACCACTGGAAATGCACTTGCAGCGAAGGAAACAGGCTGAGCTCGAGGACTTCCAGTGCTCGTCCCAAGAAAACGCGAGCGGGAATGCCCCGGACTCAGTTTTCTCGTCCTGGGGTAAAAAGCGGTCACCCGACGGTTTCTTCCCTTTGCTCCGTATTCGTCATAAGTCTTTCGATCTTCGGGTCTCGTGCTCCGAGGACTTCAACCCACACTCCTGGCATGCTCCCTGACACGTTTTCCGGAGGTATAGGTCGGGAAGCGAGCTCGTTGGAGGGAGAACTGTGGTGCGACCCAAAACGGTCCAAAAGATGGCCGAAGCTTCCAACGAGTGGCGAACGCTCGTCCGGTGTCAGAAACCACTGGAAATGCACTTGCAGCGAAGGAAACGGGCTGAGCTCGAGGACTTCCGGTGCTCGTCCCAAGAAAACGCGAGCGGGAATGCCCCGGACTCAGTTTTCTCGTCCTGGGGTAAAAAGCGGTCCCCCGACGGTTTCTTCCCTTTGCTCCGTATTGGTCATAAGTCTTTCGATCTTCGGGTCTCGTGCTCCGAGGACTTCAACCCACACTCCTGGCATGCTCCCTGACACGTTTTCCGGAGGTATAGGTAGGGAAGCGAGCTCGTTGGAGGGAGAACTGTGGTGTGACCCAAAATGGTCCAAAAGATGGCCGAAGCTTCCAACGAGTGGCGAACGCTCGTCCGGTGTCAGAAACCACTGGAAATGCACTTGCAGCGAAGGAAACGGGCTGAGCTCGAGGACTTTCGGTGCTCGTCCCAAGAAAACGCGAGCGGGAATGCCCCGGACTCAGTTTTCTCGTCCTGGGGTAAAAAGCGGTCCCCCGACGGTTTCTTCCCTTTGCTCCGTATTGGTCATAAGTCTTTCGATCTTCGGGTCTCGTGCTCCGAGGACTTCAACCCACACTCCTGGCATGCTCCCTGACACGTTTTCCGGAGGTATAGGTCGGGAAGCGAGCTCGTTGGAGGGAGAACTGTGGTGCGACCCAAAACGGTCCAAAAGATGGCCGAAGCTTCCAACGAGTGGCGAACGCTCGTCCGGTGTCAGAAACCACTGGAAATGCACTTGCAGCGAAGGAAACGGGCTGAGCTCGAGGACTTCCGGTGCTCGTCCCAAGAAAACACGAGCGGGAATGCCCCGGACTCAGTTTTCTCGTCCTGGGGTAAAAAGCGGTCCCCCGACGGTTTCTTCCCTTTGCTCCGTATTGGTCATAAGTCTTTCGATCTTCGGGTCTCGTGCTCCGAGGACTTCAACCCACACTCCTGGCATGCTCCCTGACACGTTTTATGGAGGTATAGGTCGGGAAGCGAGCTCGTTGGAGGGAGAACTGTGGTGCGACCCAAAACGGTCCAAAAGATGGCCGAAGCTTCCAACGAGTGGCGAACGCTCGTCCGGTGTCAGAAACCACTGGAAATGCACTTGCAGCGAAGGAAACGGGCTGAGCTCGAGGACTTCCGGTGCTCGTCCCAAGAAAACGCGAGCGGGAATGCCCCGGACTCAGTTTTCTCGTCCTGGGGTAAAAAGCGGTCCCCCGACGGTTTCTTCCCTTTGCTCCGTATTGGTCATAAGTCTTTCGATCTTCGGGTCTCGTGCTCCGAGGACTTCAACCCACACTCCTGGCATGCTCCCTGACACGTTTTTCGGAGGTATAGGTCGGGAAGCCAGCTCGTTGGAGGGAGAACTGTGGTGCGACCCAAAACGGTCCAAAAGATGGCCGAAGCTTCCAACGAGTGGCGAACGCTCGTCCGGTGTCAGAAACCACTGGAAATGCACTTGCAGCGAAGGAAACGGGCTGAGCTCGAGGACTTCCGGTGCTCGTCCCAAGAAAACGCGAGCGGGAATGCCCCGGACTCAGTTTTCTCGTCCTGGGGTAAAAAGCGGTCCCCCGACGGTTTCTTGCCTTTGCTCCGTATTGGTCATAAGTCTTTCGATCTTCGGGTCTCGTGCTCCAAGGACTTCAACCCACACTCCTGGCATGCTCCCTGACACGTTTTCCAGAGGTATAGGTCGGGAAGCGAGCTCGTTGGAGGGAGAACCGTGGTGCGACCCAAAACGGTCCAAAAGAGGGCCGAAGCTTCCAACGAGTGGCGAACGCTCGTCCGGTGTCAGAAACCACTGGAAATGCACTTGCAGCGAAGGAAACGGGCTGAGCTCGAAGACTTCCGGTGCTCGTCCCAAGAAAACACGAGCGGGAATGCCCCGGACTCAGTTTTCTCGTCCTGGGGTAAAAAGCGGTCCCCCGACGGTTTCTTCCCTTTGCTCCGTATTGGTCATAAGTCTTTCGATCTTCGGGTCTCGTGCTCCGAGGACTTCAACCCACACTCCTGGCATGCTCCCTGACACGTTTTATGGAGGTATAGGTCGGGAAGCGAGCTCGTTGGAGGGAGAACTGTGGTGCGACCCAAAACGGTCCAAAAGATGGCCGAAGCTTCCAACGAGTGGCGAACGCTCGTCCGGTGTCAGAAACCACTGGAAATGCACTTGCAGCGAAGGAAACGGGCTGAGCTCGAGGACTTCCGGTGCTCGTCCCAAGAAAACGCGAGCGGGAATGCCCCGGACTCAGTTTTCTCGTCCTGGGGTAAAAAGCGGTCCCCCGACGGTTTCTTCCCTTTGCTCCGTATTGGTCATAAGTCTTTCGATCTTCGGGTCTCGTGCTCCGAGGACTTCAACCCACACTCCTGGCATGCTCCCTGACACGTTTTATGGAGGTATAGGTCGGGAAGCGAGCTCGTTGGAGGGAGAACTGTGGTGCGACCCAAAACGGTCCAAAAGATGGCCGAAGCTTCCAACGAGTGGCGAACGCTCGTCCGGTGTCAGAAACCACTGGAAATGCACTTGCAGCGAAGGAAACGGGCTGAGCTCGAGGACTTCCGGTGCTCGTCCCAAGAAAACACGAGCGGGAATGCCCCGGACTCAGTTTTCTCGTCCTGGGGTAAAAAGCGGTCCCCCGACGGTTTCTTCCCTTTGCTCCGTATTGGTCATAAGTCTTTCGATCTTCGGGTCTCGTGCTCCGAGGACTTCAACCCACACTCCTGGCATGCTGCCTGACACGTTTTCCGGAGGTATAGGTCGGGAAGCGAGCTCGTTGAACGGAGAACTGTGGTGTGACCCAAAACGGTCCAAAAGATGGCCGAAGCTTCCAACGAGTGGCGAACGCTCGTCCGGTGTCAGAAACCACTGGAAATGCACTTGCAGCGAAGGAAACGGGCTGAGCTCGAGGACTTCCGGTGCTCGTCCCAAGAGAACGCGAGCGGGAATGCCCCGGACTCAGTTTTCTCGTCCTGGGGTAAAAAGCGGTCCCCCGACGGTTTCTTCCCTTTGCTCCGTATTGGTCATAAGTCTTTCGATCTTCGGGTCTCGTGCTCCGAGGACTTCAACCCACACTCCTGGCATGCTCCCTGACACGTTTTCTGGAGGTATAGGTCGGGAAGCCAGCTCGTTGGAGGGAGAACTGTGGTGCGACCCAAAACGGTCCAAAAGATGGCCGAAGCTTCCAACGAGTGGCGAACGCTCGTCCGGTGTCAGAAACCACTGGAAATGCACTTGCAGCGAAGGAAACAGGCTGAGCTCGAGGACTTCCGGTGCTCGTCCCAAGAAAACGCGAGCGGGAATGCCCCGGACTCCGTTTTCTCGTCCTGGGGTAAAAAGCGGTCACCCGACGGTTTCTTCCCTTTGCTCCGTATTCGTCATAAGTCTTTCGATCTTCGGGTCTCGTGCTCCGAGGACTTCAACCCACACTCCTGGCATGCTCCCTGACACGTTTTCCGGAGGTATAGGTCGGGAAGCGAGCTCGTTGGAGGGAGAACTGTGGTGCGACCCAAAACGGTCCAAAAGATGGCCGAAGCTTCCAACGAGTGGCGAACGCTCGTCCGGTGTCAGAAACCACTGGAAATGCACTTGCAGCGAAGGAAACGGGCTGAGCTCGAGGACTTCCGGTGCTCGTCCCAAGAAAACGCGAGCGGGAATGCCCCGGACTCAGTTTTCTCGTCCTGGGGTAAAAAGCGGTCCCCCGACGGTTTCTTCCCTTTGCTCCGTATTGGTCATAAGTCTTTCGATCTTCGGGTCTCGTGCTCCGAGGACTTCAACCCACACTCCTGGCATGCTCCCTGACACGTTTTCCGGAGGTATAGGTCGGGAAGCGAGCTCGTTGGAGGGAGAACTGTGGTGCGACCCAAAACGGTCCAAAAGATGGCCGAAGCTTCCAACGAGTGGCGAACGCTCGTCCGGTGTCAGAAACCACTGGAAATGCACTTGCAGCGAAGGAAACGGGCTGAGCTCGAGGACTTCCGGTGCTCGTCCCAAGAGAACGCGAGCGGGAATGCCCCGGACTCAGTTTTCTCGTCCTGGGGTAAAAAGCGGTCCCCCGACGGTTTCTTCCCTTTGCTCCGTATTGGTCATAAGTCTTTCGATCTTCGGGTCTCGTGCTCCGAGGACTTCAACCCACACTCCTGGCATGCTCCCTGACACGTTTTTCGGAGGTATAGGTCGGGAAGCCAGCTCGTTGGAGGGAGAACTGTGGTGCGACCCAAAACGGTCCAAAAGATGGCCGAAGCTTCCAACGAGTGGCGAACGCTCGTCCGGTGTCAGAAACCACTGGAAATGCACTTGCAGCGAAGGAAACGGGCTGAGCTCGAGGACTTCCGGTGCTCGTCCCAAGAAAACGCGAGCGGGAATGCCCCGGACTCAGTTTTCTCGTCCTGGGGTAAAAAGCGGTCCCCCGACGGTTTCTTCCCTTTGCTCCGTATTGGTCATAAGTCTTTCGATCTTCGGGTCTCGTGCTCCGAGGACTTCAACCCACACTCCTGGCATGCTCCCTGACACGTTTTATGGAGGTATAGGTCGGGAAGCGAGCTCGTTGGAGGGAGAACTGTGGTGCGACCCAAAACGGTCCAAAAGATGGCCGAAGCTTCCAACGAGTGGCGAACGCTCGTCCGGTGTCAGAAACCACTGGAAATGCACTTGCAGCGAAGGAAACGGGCTGAGCTCGAGGACTTCCGGTGCTCGTCCCAAGAAAACGCGAGCGGGAATGCCCCGGACTCAGTTTTCTCGTCCTGGGGTAAAAAGCGGTCCCCCGACGGTTTCTTCCCTTTGCTCCGTATTGGTCATAAGTATTTCGATCTTCGGGTCTCGTGCTCCGAGGACTTCTACCCACACTCCTGGCATGCTCCCTGACACGTTTTCCGGAGGTATAGGTCGGGAAGCGAGCTCGTTGGAGGGAGAACTGTGGTGCAACCCAGAACGGTCCAAAAGATGGCCGAAGCTTCCAACGAGTGGCGAACGCTCGTCCGGTGTCAGAAACCACTGGAAATGCACTTGCAGCGAAGGAAACGGGCTGAGCTCGAGGACTTCCGATGCTCGTCCCAAGAAAACGCGAGCGGGAATGCCCCGGACTCAGTTTTCTCGTCCTGGGGTAAAAAGCGGTCCCCCGACGGTTTCTTCCCTTTGCTCCGTATTGGTCATAAGTCTTTCGATCTTCGGGTCTCGTGCTCCGAGGACTTCAACCCACACTCCTGGCATGCTCCCTGACACGTTTTCCGGAGGTATAGGTCGGGAAGCGAGCTCGTTGGAGGGAGAACTGTGGTGCGACCCAAAACGGTCCAAAAGATGGCCGAAGCTTCCAACGAGTGGCGAACGCTCGTCCGGTGTCAAAAACCACTGGAAATGCACTTGCAGCGAAGGAAACGGGCTGAGCTCGAGGACTTCCGGTGCTCGTCCCAAGAAAACGCGAGCGGGAATGCCCCGGACTCAGTTTTCTCGTCCTGGGGTAAAAAGCGGTCCCCCGACGGTTTCTTCCCTTTGCTCCGTATTGGTCATAAGTATTTCGATCTTCGGGTCTCGTGCTCCGAGGACTTCTACCCACACTCCTGGCATGCTCCCTGACACGTTTTCCGGAGGTATAGGTCAGGAAGCGAGCTCGTTGCAGGGAGAACTGTGGTGCAACCCAGAACGGTCCAAAAGATGGCCGAAGCTTCCAACGAGTGGCGAACGCTCGTCCGGTGTCAGAAACCACTGGAAATGCACTTGCAGCGAAGGAAACGGGCTGAGCTCGAGGACTTCCGGTGCTCGTCCCAAGAAAACGCGAGCGGGAATGCCCCGGACTCAGTTTTCTCGTCCTGGGGTAAAAAGCGGTCCCCCGACGGTTTCTTCCCTTTGCTCCGTATTGGTCATAAGTCTTTCGATCTTCGGGTCTCGTGCTCCGAGGACTTCAACCCACACTCCTGGCATGCTCCCTGACACGTTTTCCGGAGGTATAGGTCGGGAAGCGAGCTCGTTGGAGGGAGAACTGTGGTGCGACCCAAAACGGTCCAAAAGATGGCCGAAGCTTCCAACGAGTGGCGAACGCTCGTCCGGTGTCAGAAACCACTGGAAATGCACTTGCAGCGAAGGAAACGGGCTGAGCTCGAGGACTTCCGGTGCTCGTCCCAAGAAAACGCGAGCGGGAATGCCCCGGACTCAGTTTTCTCGTCCTGGGGTAAAAAGCGGTCCCCCGACGGTTTCTTCCCTTTGCTCCGTATTGGTCATAAGTCTTTCGATCTTCGGGTCTCGTGCTCCGAGGACTTCAACCCACACTCCTGGCATGCTCCCTGACACGTTTTTCGGAGGTATAGGTCGGGAAGCCAGCTCGTTGGAGGGAGAACTGTGGTGCGACCCAAAACGGTCCAAAAGATGGCCGAAGCTTCCAACGAGTGGCGAACGCTCGTCCGGTGTCAGAAACCACTGGAAATGCACTTGCAGCGAAGGAAACGGGCTGAGCTCGAGGACTTCCGGTGCTCGTCCCAAGAAAACGCGAGCGGGAATGCCCCGGACTCAGTTTTCTCGTCCTGGGGTAAAAAGCGGTCCCCCGACGGTTTCTTCCCTTTGCTCCGTATTGGTCATAAGTCTTTCGATCTTCGGGTCTCGTGCTCCGAGGACTTCTACCCACACTCCTGGCATGCTCCCTGACACGTTTTCTGGAGGTATAGGTCGGGAAGCGAGCTCGTTGGAGGGAGAACTGTGGTGCGACCCAAACGGTCCAAAAGATGGCCGAAGCTTCCAACGAGTGGCGAACGCTCGTCCGGTGTCAGAAACCACTGGAAATGCACTTGCAGCGAAGGAAACGGGCTGAGCTCGAGGACTTCCGGTGCTCGTCCCAAGAAAACGCGAGCGGGAATGCCCCGGACTCAGTTTTCTCGTCCTGGGGTAAAAAGCGGTCCCCCGACGGTTTCTTCCCTTTGCTCCGTATTGGTCATAAGTCTTTCGATCTTCGGGTCTCGTGCTCCGAGGACTTCAACCCACACTCCTGGCATGCTCCCTGACACGTTTTCCGGAGGTATAGGTCGGGAAGCGAGCTCGTTGGAGGGAGAACTGTGGTGCGACCCAAAACGGTCCAAAAGATGGCCGAAGCTTCCAACGAGTGGCGAACGCTCGTCCGGTGTCAGAAACCACTGGAAATGCACTTGCAGCGAAGGAAACGGGCTGAGCTCGAGGACTTCCGGTGCTCGTCCCAAGAAAACGCGAGCGGGAATGCCCCGGACTCAGTTTTCTCGTCCTGGGGTAAAAAGCGGTCCCCCGACGGTTTCTTTCCTTTGCTCCGTATTGGTCATAAGTCTTTCGATCTTCGGGTCTCGTGCTCCGAGGACTTCAACCCACACTCCTGGCATGCTCCCTGACACGTTTTCCGGAGGTATAGGTCGGGAAGCCAGCTCGTTGGAGGGAGAACTGTGGTGCGACCCAAAACGGTCAAAAAGATGGCCGAAGCTTCCAACGAGTGGCGAACGCTCGTCCGGTGTCAGAAACCACTGGAAATGCACTTGCAGCGAAGGAAACGGGCTGAGCTCGAGGACTTCCGGTGCTCGTCCCAAGAAAACGCGAGCGGGAATGCCCCGGACACAGTTTTCTCGTCCTGGGGTAAAAAGCGGTCCCCCGACGGTTTCTTCCCTTTGCTCCGTATTCGTCATAAGTCTTTCGATCTTCGGGTCTCGTGCTCCGAGGACTTCAACCCACACTCCTGGCATGCTCCCTGACACGTTTTCCGGAGGTATAGGTCGGGAAGCGAGCTCGTTGGAGGGAGAACTGTGGTGCGACCCAAAACGGTCCAAAAGATGGCCGAAGCTTCCAACGAGTTGCGAACGCTCGTCCGGTGTCAGAAACCACTGGAAATGCACTTGCAGCGAAGGAAACGGGCTGAGCTCGAGGACTTCCGGTGCTCGTCCCAAGAAAACGCGAGCGGGAATGCCCCGGACTCAGTTTTCTCGTCCTGGGGTAAAACGCGGTCCCCCGACGGTTTCTTCCCTTTGCTCCGTATTGGTCATAAGTCTTTCGATCTTCGGGTCTCGTGCTCTGAGGACTTCAACCCACACTCCTGGCATGCTCCCTGACACGTTTTCCGGAGGTATAGGTCGGGAAGCGAGCTCGTTGGAGGGAGAACTGTGGTGCGACCCAAAACGGTCCAAAAGATGGCCGAAGCTTCCAACGAGTGGCGAACGCTCGTCCGGTGTCAGAAACCACTGGAAATGCACTTGCAGCGAAGGAAACGGGCTGAGCTCGAGGACTTCCGGTGCTCGTCCCAAGAAAACGCGAGCGGGAATGCCCCGGACTCAGTTTTCTCGTCCTGGGGTAAAAAGCGGTCCCCCGACGGTTTCTTCCCTTTGCTCCGTATTGGTCATAAGTCTTTCGATCTTCGGGTCTCGTGCTCCGAGGACTTCAACCCACACTCCTGGCATGCTCCCTGACACGTTTTCCGGAGGTATAGGTAGGGAAGCGAGCTCGTTGGAGGGAGAACTGTGGTGCGACCCAAAACGGTCCAAAAGACGGCCGAAGCTTCCAACGAGTGGCGAACGCTCGTCCGGTGTCAGAAACCACTGGAAATGCACTTGCAGCGAAGGAAACGGGCTGAGCTCGAGGACTTCCGGTGCTCGTCCCATGAAAACGCGAGCGGGAATGCCCCGGACTCAGTTTTCTCGTCCTGGGGTAAAAAGCGGTCCCCCGACGGTTTCTTCCCTTTGCTCCGTATTGGTCATAAGTCTTTCGATCTTCGGGTCTCGTACTCCGAGGACTTCAACCCACACTCCTGGCATGCTCCCTGACACGTTTTTCGGAGGTAGAGGTCGGGAAGCGAGCTCGTTGGAGGGAGAACTGTGGTGCGACCCAAAACGGTCCAAAAGATGGCCGAAGCTTCCAACGAGTGGCGAACGCTCGTCCGGTGTCAGAAACCACTGGAAATGCACTTGCAGCGAAGGAAACGGGCTGAGCTCGAGGACTTTCGGTGCTCGTCCCAAGAAAACGCGAGCGGGAATGCCCCGGACTCAGTTTTCTCGTCCTGGGGTAAAAAGCGGTCCCCCGACGGTTTCTTCCCTTTGCTCCGTATTGGTCATAAGTCTTTCGATCTTCGGGTCTCGTGCTCCGAGGACTTCAACCCACACTCCTGGCATGCTCCCTGACACGTTTTCCGAAGGTATAGGTCGGGAAGCGAGCTCGTTGGAGGGAGAACTGTGGTGCGACCCAAAACGGTCCAAAAGACGGCCGAAGCTTCCAACGAGTGGCGAACGCTCGTCCGGTGTCAGAAACCACTGGAAATGCACTTGCAGCGAAGGAAACGGGCTGAGCTCGAGGACTTCCGGTGCTCGTCCCAAGAAAACGCGAGCGGGAATGCCCCGGACTCAGTTTTCTCGTCCTGGGGTAAAAAGCGGTCCCCCGACGGTTTCTTCCCTTTGCTCCGTATTGGTCATAAGTCTTTCGATCTTCGGGTCTCGTGCTCCGAGGACTTCAACCCACACTCCTGGCATGCTCCCTGACACGTTTTCCGGAGGTATAGGTCGGGAAGCCAGCTCGTTGGAGGGAGAACTGTGGTGCGACCCAAAACGGTCCAAAAGATGGCCGAAGCTTCCAACGAGTGGCGAACGCTCGTCCGGTGTCAGAAACCACTGGAAATGCACTTGCAGCGAAGGAAACGGGCTGAGCTCGAGGACTTCCGGTGCTCGTCCCAAGAAAACGCGAGCGGGAATGCCCCGGACTCAGTTTTCTCGTCCGGGGGTAAAAAGCGGTCCCCCGACGGTTTCTTCCCTTTGCTCCGTATTGGTCATAAGTCTTTCGATCTTCGGGTCTCGTGCTCCGAGGACTTCAACCCACACTCCTGGCATGCTCCCTGACACGTTTTCCGGAGGTATAGGTCGGGAAGCGAGCTCGTTGGAGGGAGAACTGTGGTGCGACCCAAAACGGTCCAAAAGACGGCCGAAGCTTCCAACGAGTGGCGAACGCTCGTCCGGTGTCAGAAACCACTGGAAATGCACTTGCAGTGAAGGAAACGGGCTGAGCTCGAGGACTTCCGGTGCTCGTCTCAAGAAAACGCGAGCGGGAATGCCCCGGACTCAGTTTTCTCGTCCTGGGGTAAAAAGCGGTCCCCCGACGGTTTCTTCCCTTTGCTCCGTATTGGTCATAAGTCTTTCGATCTTCGGGTCTCCTGCTCCGAGGACTTCAACCCACACTCCTGGCATGCTCCCTGACACGTTTTCCGGAGGTATAGGTCGGGAAGCGAGCTCGTTGGAGGGAGAACTGTGGTGCGACCCAAAACGGTCCAAAAGATGGCCGAAGCTTCCAACGAGTGGCGAACGCTCGTCCGGTGTCAGAAACCACTGGAAATGCACTTGCAGCGAAGGAAACGGGCTGAGCTCGAGGACTTCCGGTGCTCGTCCCAAGAAAACGCGAGCGGGAATGCCCCGGACTCAGTTTTCTCGTCCTGGGGTAAAAAGCGGTCCCCCGACGGTTTCTTCCCTTTGCTCCGTATTGGTCATAAGTCTTTCGATCTTCGGGTCTCGTGCTCCGAGGACTTCAACCCACACTCCTGGCATGCTCCCTGACACGTTTTCCGGAGGTATAGGTCGGGAAGCGAGCTCGTTGGAGGGAGAACTGTGGTGCGACCCAAAACGGTCCAAAAGATGGCCGAAGCTTCCAACGAGTGGCGAACGCTCGTCCGGTGTCAGAAACCACTGGAAATGCACTTGCAGCGAAGGAAACGGGCTGAGCTCGAGGACTTCCGGTGCTCGTCCCAAGAAAACGCGAGCGGGAATGCCCCGGACTCAGTTTTCTCGTCCTGGGGTAAAAAGCGGTCCCCCGACGGTTTCTTCCCTTTGCTCCGTATTGGTCATAAGTCTTTCGATCTTCGGGTCTCGTGCTCCGAGGACTTCAACCCACACTCCTGGCATGCTCCCTGACACGTTTTCCGGAGGTATAGGTCGGGAAGCGAGCTCGTTGGAGGGAGAACTGTGGTGCGACCCAAAACGGTCCAAAAGATGGCCGAAGCTTCCAACGAGTGGCGAACGCTCGTCCGGTGTCAGAAATCACTGGAAATGCACTTGCAGCGAAGGAAACGGGCTGAGCTCGAGGACTTCCGGTGCTCGTCCCAAGAAAACGCGAGCGGGAATGCCCCGGACTCAGTTTTCTCGTCCTGGGGTAAAAAGCGGTCCCCCGACGGTTTCTTCCCTTTGCTCCGTATTGGTCATAAGTCTTTCGATCTTCGGGTCTCCTGCTCCGAGGACTTCAACCCACACTCCTGGCATGCTCCCTGACACGTTTTCCGGAGGTATAGGTCGGGAAGCGAGCTCGTTGGAGGGAGAACTGTGGTGCGACCCAAAACGGTCCAAAAGATGGCCGAAGCTTCCAACGAGTGGCGAACGCTCGTCCGGTGTCAGAAACCACTGGAAATGCACTTGCAGCGAAGGAAACGGGCTGAGCTCGAGGACTTCCGGTGCTCGTCCCAAGAAAACGCGAGCGGGAATGCCCCGGACTCAGTTTTCTCGTCCTGGGGTAAAAAGCGGTCCCCCGACGGTTTCTTCCCTTTGCTCCGTATTGGTCATAAGTCTTTCGATCTTCGGGTCTCGTGCTCCGAGGACTTCAACCCACACTCCTGGCATGCTCCCTGACACGTTTTCCGGAGGTATAGGTCGGGAAGCGAGCTCGTTGGAGGGAGAACTGTGGTGCGACCCAAAACGGTCCAAAAGATGGCCGAAGCTTCCAACGAGTGGCGAACGCTCGTCCGGTGTCAGAAACCACTGGAAATGCACTTGCAGCGAAGGAAACGGGCTGAGCTCGAGGACTTCCGGTGCTCGTCCCAAGAAAACGCGAGCGGGAATGCCCCGGACTCAGTTTTCTCGTCCTGGGGTAAAAAGCGGTCCCCCGACGGTTTCTTCCCTTTGCTCCGTATTGGTCATAAGTCTTTCGATCTTCGGGTCTCGTGCTCCGAGGACTTCAACCCACACTCCTGGCATGCTCCCTGACACGTTTTCCGGAGGTATAGGTCGGGAAGCGAGCTCGTTGGAGGGAGAACTGTGGTGCGACCCAAAACGGTCCAAAAGATGGCCGAAGCTTCCAACGAGTGGCGAACGCTCGTCCGGTGTCAGAAATCACTGGAAATGCACTTGCAGCGAAGGAAACGGGCTGAGCTCGAGGACTTCCGGTGCTCGTCCCAAGAAAACGCGAGCGGGAATGCCCCGGACTCAGTTTTCTCGTCCTGGGGTAAAAAGCGGTCCCCCGACGGTTTCTTCCCTTTGCTCCGTATTGGTCATAGGTCTTTCGATCTTCGGGTCTCGTGCTCCGAGGACTTCAACCCACACTCCTGGCATGCTCCCTGACACGTTTTTTGGAGGTATAGGTCGGGAAGCCAGCTCGTTGGAGGGAGAACTGTGGTGCGACCCAAAACGGTCCAAAAGATGGCCGAAGCTTCCAACGAGTGGCGAACGCTCGTCCGGTGTCAGAAACCACTGGAAATGCACTTGCAGCGAAGGAAACGGGCTGAGCTCGAGGACTTCCGGTGCTCGTCCCAAGAAAACGCGAGCGGGAATGCCCCGGACTCAGTTTTCTCGTCTTGGGGTAAAAAGCGGTCCCCCGACGGTTTCTTCCCTTTGCTCCGTATTGGTCATAAGTCTTTCGATCTTCGGGTCTCGTGCTCCGAGGACTTCAACCCACACTCCTGGCATGCTCCCTGACACGTTTTCCGGAGGTATAGGTCGGGAAGCGAGCTCGTTGGAGGGAGAACTGTGGTGCGACCCAAAACGGTCCAAAAGATGGCCGAAGCTTCCAACGAGTGGCGAACGCTCGTCCGGTGTCAGAAACCACTGGAAATGCACTTGCAGCGAAGGAAACGGGCTGAGCTCGAGGACTTCCGGTGCTCGTCCCAAGAAAACGCGAGCGGGAATGCCCCGGACTCAGTTTTCTCGTCCTGGGGTAAAAAGCGGTCCCCCGACGGTTTCTTCCCTTTGCTCCGTATTGGTCATAAGTCTTTCGATCTTCGGGTCTCGTGCTCCGAGGACTTCAACCCACACTCCTGGCATGCTCCCTGACACGTTTTCCGGAGGTATAGGTCGGGAAGCGAGCTCGTTGGAGGGAGAACTGTGGTGCGACCCAAAACGGTCCAAAAGATGGCCGAAGCTTCCAACGAGTGGCGAACGCTCGTCCGGTGTCAGAAACCACTGGAAATGCACTTGCAGCGAAGGAAACGGGCTGAGCTCGAGGACTTCCGGTGCTCGTCCCAAGAAAACGCGAGCGGGAATGCCCCGGACTCAGTTTTCTCGTCCTGGGGTAAAAAGCGGTCCCCCGACGGTTTCTTCCCTTTGCTCCGTATTGGTCATAAGTCTTTCGATCTTCGGGTCTCGTGCTCCGAGGACTTCAACCCACACTCCTGGCATGCTCCCTGACACGTTTTCCGGAGGTATAGGTCGGGAAGCGAGCTCGTTGGAGGGAGAACTGTGGTGCGACCCAAAACGGTCCAAAAGATGGCCGAAGCTTCCAACGAGTGGCGAACGCTCGTCCGGTGTCAGAAATCACTGGAAATGCACTTGCAGCGAAGGAAACGGGCTGAGCTCGAGGACTTCCGGTGCTCGTCCCAAGAAAACGCGAGCGGGAATGCCCCGGACTCAGTTTTCTCGTCCTGGGGTAAAAAGCGGTCCCCCGACGGTTTCTTCCCTTTGCTCCGTATTGGTCATAGGTCTTTCGATCTTCGGGTCTCGTGCTCCGAGGACTTCAACCCACACTCCTGGCATGCTCCCTGACACGTTTTTTGGAGGTATAGGTCGGGAAGCCAGCTCGTTGGAGGGAGAACTGTGGTGCGACCCAAAACGGTCCAAAAGATGGCCGAAGCTTCCAACGAGTGGCGAACGCTCGTCCGGTGTCAGAAACCACTGGAAATGCACTTGCAGCGAAGGAAACGGGCTGAGCTCGAGGACTTCCGGTGCTCGTCCCAAGAAAACGCGAGCGGGAATGCCCCGGACTCAGTTTTCTCGTCTTGGGGTAAAAAGCGGTCCCCCGACGGTTTCTTCCCTTTGCTCCGTATTGGTCATAAGTCTTTCGATCTTCGGGTCTCGTGCTCCGAGGACTTCAACCCACACTCCTGGCATGCTCCCTGACACGTTTTCCGGAGGTATAGGTCGGGAAGCGAGCTCGTTGGAGGGAGAACTGTGGTGCGACCCAAAACGGTCCAAAAGATGGCCGAAGCTTCCAACGAGTGGCGAACGCTCGTCCGGTGTCAGAAACCACTGGAAATGCACTTGCAGCGAAGGAAACGGGCTGAGCTCGAGGACTTCCGGTGCTCGTCCCAAGAAAACGCGAGCGGGAATGCCCCGGACTCAGTTTTCTCGTCCTGGGGTAAAAAGCGGTCCCCCGACGGTTTCTTCCCTTTGCTCCGTATTGGTCATAGGTCTTTCGATCTTCGGGTCTCGTGCTCCGAGGACTTCAACCCACACTCCTGGCATGCTCCCTGACACGTTTTCCGGAGGTATAGGTCGGGAAGCGAGCTCGTTGGAGGGAGAACTGTGGTGCGACCCAAAACGGTCCAAAAGATGGCCGAAGCTTCCAACGAGTGGCGAACGCTCGTCCGGTGTCAGAAACCACTGGAAATGCACTTGCAGCAAAGGAAACGGGCTGAGCCCGAGGACTTCCGATGCTCGTCCCAAGAAAACGCGAGCGGGAATGCCCCGGACTCAGTTTTCTCGTCCTGGGGTAAAAAGCGGTCCCCCGACGGTTTCTTCCCTTTGCTCCGTATTGGTCATAGGTCTTTCGATCTTCGGGTCTCGTGCTCCGAGGACTTCAACCCACACTCCTGGCATGCTCCCTGACACGTTTTCCGGAGGTATAGGTCGGGAAGCGAGCTCGTTGGAGGGAGAACTGTGGTGCGACCCAAAACGGTCCAAAAGATGGCCGAAGCTTCCAACGAGTGGCGAACGCTCGTCCGGTGTCAGAAACCACTGGAAATGCACTTGCAGCGAAGGAAACGGGCTGAGCTCGAGGACTTCCGGTGCTCGTCTCAAGAAAACGCGAGCGGGAATGCCCCGGACTCAGTTTTCTCGTCCTGGGGTAAAAAGCGGTCCCCCGACGGTTTCTTCCCTTTGCTCCGTATTGGTCATAAGTCTTTCGATCTTCGGGTCTCGTGCTCCGAGGACTTCAACCCACACTCCTAGCATGCTCCCTGACACGTTTTCCGGAGGTATAGGTCGGGAAGCGAGCTCGTTGGAGGGAGAACTGTGGTGCGACCCAAAACGGTCCAAAAGATGGCCGAAGCTTCCAACGAGTGGCGAACGCTCGTCCGGTGTCAGAAACCACTGGAAATGCACTTGCAGCGAAGGAAACGGGCTGAGCTCGAGGACTTCCGGTGCTCGTCCCAAGAAAACGCGAGCGGGAATGCCCCGGACTCAGTTTCTCGTCCTGGGGTAAAAAGCGGTCCCCCGACGGTTTCTTCCCTTTGCTCCGTATTGGTCATAGGTCTTTCGATCTTCGGGTCTCGTGCTCCGAGGACTTCAACCCACACTCCTGGCATGCTCCCTGACACGTTTTCCGGAGGTATAGGTCGGGAAGCGAGCTCGTTGGAGGGAGAACTGTGGTGCGACCCAAAACGGTCCAAAAGATGGCCGAAGCTTTCAACGAGTGGCGAACGCTCGTCCGGTGTCAGAAACCACTGGAAATGCACTTGCAGCGAAGGAAACGGGCTGAGCTCGAGGACTTCCGGTGCTCGTCCCAAGAAAACGCGAGCGGGAATGCCCCGGACTCAGTTTTCTCGTCCTGGGGTAAAAAGCGGTCCCCCGACGGTTTCTTCCCTTTGCTCCGTATTGGTCATAAGTCTTTCGATCTTCGGGTCTCGTGCTCCGAGGACTTCAACCCACACTCCTGGCATGCTCCCTGACACGTTTTCCGGAGGTATAGGTCGGGAAGTGAGCTCGTTGGAGGGAGAACTGTGGTGCGACCCAAAACGGTCCAAAAGATGGCCGAAGCTTCCAACGAGTGGCGAACGCTCGTCCGGTGTCAGAAACCACTGGAAATGCACTTGCAGCGAAGGAAACGGGCTGAGCTCGAGGACTTCCGGTGCTCGTCTCAAGAAAACGCGAGCGGGAATGCCCCGGACTCAGTTTTCTCGTCCTGGGGTAAAAAGCGGTCCCCCGACGGTTTCTTCCCTTTGCTCCGTATTGGTCATAAGTCTTTCGATCTTCGGGTCTCGTGCTCCGAGGACTTCAACCCACACTCCTGGCATGCTCCCTGACACGTTTTCCGGAGGTATAGGTCGGGAAGCGAGCTCGTTGGAGGGAGAACTGTGGTGCGACCCAAAACGGTCCAAAAGATGGCCGAAGCTTCCAACGAGTGGCGAACGCTCGTCCGGTGTCAGAAACCACTGGAAATGCACTTGCAGCGAAGGAAACGGGCTGAGCTCGAGGACTTCCGGTGCTCGTCCCAAGAAAACGCGAGCGGGAATGCCCCGGACTCAGTTTTCTCGTCCTGGGGTAAAAAGCGGTCCCCCGACGGTTTCTTCCCTTTGCTCCGTATTGGTCGTAGGTCTTTCGATCTTCGGGTCTCGTGCTCCGAGGACTTCAACCCACACTCCTGGCATGCTCCCTGACACGTTTTCCGGAGGTATAGGTCGGGAAGCGAGCTCGTTGGAGGGAGAACTGTGGTGCGACCCAAAACGGTCCAAAAGATGGCCGAAGCTTCCAACGAGTGGCGAACGCTCGTCCGGTGTCAGAAACCACTGGAAATGCACTTGCAGCGAAGGAAACGGGCTGAGCTCGAGGACTTCCGGTGCTCGTCCCAAGAAAACGCGAGCGGGAATGCCCCGGACTCAGTTTTCTCGTCCTGGGGTAAAAAGCGGTCCCCCGACGGTTCCTCCATTTGCTCCGTATTGGTCGTAGGTCTTTCGATCTTCGGGTCTCGTGCTCCGAGGACTTCAACCCACACTCCTGGCATGCTCCCTGACACGTTTTCCGGAGGTATAGGTCGGGAAGCGAGCTCGTTGGAGGGAGAACTGTGGTGCGACCCAAAACGGTCCAAAAGATGGCCGAAGCTTCCAACGAGTGGCGAACGCTCGTCCGGTGTCAGAAACCACTGGAAATGCACTTGCAGCGAAGGAAACGGGCTGAGCTCAAGGATTTCCGGTGCTCGTCCCAAGAAAACGCGAGCGGGAATGCCCTGGACTCAGTTTTCTCGTCCTGGGGTAAAAAGCGGTCCCCCGACGGTTTCTTCCCTTTGCTCCGTATTGGTCGTAGGTCTTTCGATCTTCGGGTCTCGTGCTCCGAGGACTTCAACCCACACTCCTGGCATGCTCCCTGACACGTTTTCCGGAGGTATAGGTCGGGAAGCGAGCTCGTTGGAGGGAGAACTGTGGTGCGACCCAAAACGGTCTAAAAGATGGCCGAAGCTTCCAACGAGTGGCGAACGCTCGTCCGGTGTCAGAAACCACTGGAAATGCACTTGCAGCGAAGGAAACGGGCTGAGCTCGAGGACTTCCGGTGCTCGTCCCAAGAAAACGCGAGCGGGAATGCCCCGGACTCAGTTTTCTCGTCCTGGGGTAAAAAGCGGTCCCCCGACGGTTTCTTCCCTTTGCTCCGTATTGGTCGTAGGTCTTTCGATCTTCGGGTCTCGTGCTCCGAGGACTTCAACCCACACTCCTGGCATGCTCCCTGACACGTTTTCCGGAGGTATAGGTCTGGAAGCGAGCTCGTTGGAGGGAGAACTGTGGTGCGACCCAAAACGGTCCAAAAGATGGCCGAAGCTTCCAACGAGTGGCGAACGCTCGTCCGGTGTCAGAAACCACTGGAAATGAACTTGCAGCGAAGGAAACGGGCTGAGCTCAAGGACTTCCGGTGCTCGTCCCAAGAAAACGCGAGCGGGAATGCCCCGGACTCAGTTTTCTCGTCCTGGGGTAAAAAGCGGTCCCCCGACGGTTTCTTCCCTTTGCTCCGTATTGGTCATAGGTCTTTCGATCTGCTCCGAGGACTTCAGCCCACACTTCTGGCATGCTCCCTGACACGTTTTCCGGAGGTATAGGTCGGGAAGCGAGCTCGTTGGAGGGAGAACTGTGGTGCGACCCAAAACGGTCCAAAAGATGGCCGAAGCTTCCAACGAGTGGCGAACGCTCGTCCGGTGTCAGAAACCACTGGAAATGCACTTGCAGCGAAGGAAACGGGCTGAGCTCGAGGACTTCCGGTGCTCGTCCCAAGAAAACGCGAGCGGGAATGCCCCGGACTCAGTTTTCTCGTCCTGGGGTAAAAAGCGGTCCCCCGACGGTTTCTTCCCTTTGCTCCGTATTGGTCATAAGTCTTTCGATCTTCGGGTCTCGTGCTCCGAGGACTTCAACCCACACTCCTGGCATGCTCCCTGACACGTTTTCCGGAGGTATAGGTCGGGAAGCGAGCTCGTTGGAGGGAGAACTGTGGTGCGACCCAAAACGGTCCAAAAGATGGCCGAAGCTTCCAACGAGTGGCGAACGCTCGTCCGGTGTCAGAAACCACTGGAAATGCACTTGCAGCGAAGGAAACGGGCTGAGCTCGAGGACTTCCGGTGCTCGTCCCAAGAAAACGCGAGCGGGAATGCCCCGGACTCAGTTTTCTCGTCCTGGGGTAAAAAGCGGTCCCCCGACGGTTTCTTCCCTTTGCTCCGTATTGGTCATAAGTCTTTCGATCTTCGGGTCTCGTGCTCCGAGGACTTCAACCCACACTCCTGGCATGCTCCCTGACACGTTTTCCGGAGGTATAGGTCGGGAAGCGAGCTCGTTGGAGGGAGAACTGTGGTGCGACCCAAAACGGTCCAAAAGATGGCCGAAGCTTCCAACGAGTGGCGAACGCTCGTCCGGTGTCAGAAACCACTGGAAATGCACTTGCAGCGAAGGAAACGGGCTGAGCTCGAGGACTTCCGGTGCTCGTCCCAAGAAAACGCGAGCGGGAATGCCCCGGACTCAGTTTTCTCGTCCTGGGGTAAAAAGCGGTCCCCCGACGGTTTCTTCCCTTTGCTCCGTATTGGTCATAAGTCTTTCGATCTTCGGGTCTCGTGCTCCGAGGACTTCAACCCACACTCCTGGCATGCTCCCTGACACGTTTTCCTGAGGTATAGGTCGGGAAGCGAGCTCGTTGGAGGGAGAACTGTGGTGCGACCCAAAACGGTCCAAAAGATGGCCGAAGCTTCCAACGAGTGGCGAACGCTCGTCCGGTGTCAGAAACCACTGGAAATGCACTTGCAGCGAAGGAAACGGGCTGAGCTCGAGGACTTCCGGTGCTCGTCCCAAGAAAACGCGAGCGGGAATGCCCCGGACTCAGTTTTCTCGTCCTGGGGTAAAAAGCGGTCCCCCGACGGTTTCTTCCCTTTGCTCCGTATTGGTCATAAGTCTTTCGATCTTCGGGTCTCGTGCTCCGAGGACTTCAACCCACACTCCTGGCATGCTCCCTGACACGTTTTCCGGAGGTATAGGTCGGGAAGCGAGCTCGTTGGAGGGAGAACTGTGGTGCGACCCAAAACGGTCCAAAAGATGGCCGAAGCTTCCAACGAGTGGCGAACGCTCGTCCGGTGTCAGAAACCACTGGAAATGCACTTGCAGCGAAGGAAACGGGCTGAGCTCGAGGACTTCCGGTGCTCGTCCCAAGAAAACGCGAGCGGGAATGCCCCGGACTAAGTTTTCTCGTCCTGGGGTAAAAAGCGGTCCCCCGACGGTTTCTTCCCTTTGCTCCGTATTGGTCATAAGTCTTTCGATCTTCGGGTCTCGTGCTCCGAGGACTTCAACCCACACTCCTGGCATGCTCCCTGACACGTTTTCCGGAGGTATAGGTCGGGAAGCGAGCTCGTTGGAGGGAGAACTGTGGTGCGACCCAAAACGGTCCAAAAGATGGCCGAAGCTTCCAACGAGTGGCGAACGCTCGTCCGGTGTCAGAAACCACTGGAAATGCACTTGCAGCGAAGGAAACGGGCTGAGCTCGAGGACTTCCGGTGCTCGTCCCAAGAAAACGCGAGCGGGAATGCCCCGGACTCAGTTTTCTCGTCCTGGGGGTAAAAAGCGGTCCCCCGACGGTTTCTTCCCTTTGCTCCGTATTGGTCATAAGTCTTTCGATCTTCGGGTCTCGTGCTCCGAGGACTTCAACCCACACTCCTGGCATGCTCCCTGACACGTTTTCCGGAGGTATAGGTCGGGAAGCGAGCTCGTTGGAGGGAGAACTGTGGTGCGACCCAAAACGGTCCAAAAGATGGCCGAAGCTTCCAACGAGTGGCGAACGCTCGTCCGGTGTCAGAAACCACTGGAAATGCACTTGCAGCGAAGGAAACGGGCTGAGCTCGAGGACTTCCGGTGCTCGTCCCAAGAAAACGCGAGCGGGAATGCCCCGGACTCAGTTTTCTCGTCCTGGGGTAAAAAGCGGTCCCCCGACGGTTTCTTCCCTTTGCTCCGTATTGGTCATAAGTCTTTCGATCTTCGGGTCTCGTGCTCCGAGGACTTCAACCCACACTCCTGGCATGCTCCCTGACACGTTTTCCGGAGGTATAGGTCGGGAAGCGAGCTCGTTGGAGGGAGAACTGTGGTGCGACCCAAAACGGTCCAAAAGATGGCCGAAGCTTCCAACGAGTGGCGAACGCTCGTCCGGTGTCAGAAACCACTGGAAATGCACTTGCAGCGAAGGAAACGGGCTGAGCTCGAGGACTTCCGGTGCTCGTCCCAAGAAAACGCGAGCGGGAATGCCCCGGACTCAGTTTTCTCGTCCTGGGGGTAAAAAGCGGTCCCCCGACGGTTTCTTCCCTTTGCTCCGTATTGGTCATAAGTCTTTCGATCTTCGGGTCTCGTGCTCCGAGGACTTCAACCCACACTCCTGGCATGCTCCCTGACACGTTTTCCGGAGGTATAGGTCGGGAAGCGAGCTCGTTGGAGGGAGAACTGTGGTGCGACCCAAAACGGTCCAAAAGATGGCCGAAGCTTCCAACGAGTGGCGAACGCTCGTCCGGTGTCAGAAACCACTGGAAATGCACTTGCAGCGAAGGAAACGGGCTGAGCTCGAGGACTTCCGGTGCTCGTCCCAAGAAAACGCGAGCGGGAATGCCCCGGACTCAGTTTTCTCGTCCTGGGGTAAAAAGCGGTCCCCCGACGGTTTCTTCCCTTTGCTCCGTATTGGTCATAAGTCTTTCGATCTTCCGGTCTCGTGCTCCGAGGACTTCAACCCACACTCCTGGCATGCTCCCTGACACGTTTTCCGGAGGTATAGGTCGGGAAGCGAGCTCGTTGGAGGGAGAACTGTGGTGCGACCCAAAACGGTCCAAAAGATGGCCGAAGCTTCCAACGAGTGGCGAACGCTCGTCCGGTGTCAGAAACCACTGGAAATGCACTTGCAGCGAAGGAAACGGGCTGAGCTCGAGGACTTCCGGTGCTCGTCCCAAGAAAACGCGAGCGGGAATGCCCCGGACTCAGTTTTCTCGTCCTGGGGTAAAAAGCGGTCCCCCGACGGTTTCTCCCCTTTGCTCCGTATTGGTCATAAGTCTTTCGATCTTCGGGTCTCGTGCTCCGAGGACTTCAACCCACACTCCTGGCATGCTCCCTGACACGTTTTCCGGAGGTATAGGTCGAGAAGCGAGCTCGTTCGAGGGAGAACTGTGGTGCGACCCAAAACGGTCCAAAAGATGGCCGAAGCTTCCAACGAGTGGCGAACGCTCGTCCGGTGTCAGAAACCACTGGAAATGCACTTGCAGAGAAGGAAACGGGCTGAGCTCGAGGACTTCCGGTGCTCGTCCCAAGAAAACGCGAGCGGGAATGCCCCGGACTCAGTTTTCTCGTCCTGGGGTAAAAAGCGGTCCCCCGACGGTTTCTTCCCTTTGCTCCGTATTGGTCATAAGTCTTTCGATCTTCGGGTCTCGTGCTCCGAGGACTTCAACCCACACTCCTGGCATGCTCCCTGACACGTTTTCCGGAGGTATAGGTCGGGAAGCGAGCTCGTTGGAGGGAGAACGGTGGTGCGACCCAAAACGGTCCAAAAGATGGCCGAAGCTTCCAACGAGTGGCGAACGCTCGTCCGGTGTCAGAAACCACTGGAAATGCACTTGCAGCGAAGGAAACGGGCTGAGCTCGAGGACTTCCGGTGCTCGTCCCAAGAAAACGCGAGCGGGAATGCCCCGGACTCAGTTTTCTCGTCCTGGGGTAAAAAGCGGTCCCCCGACGGTTTCTTCCCTTTGCTCCGTATTGGTCATAGGTCTTTCGATATTCGGGTCTCGTGCTCCGAGGACTTCAACCCACACTCCTGGCATGCTCCCTGACACGTTTTCCGGAGGTATAGGTCGGGAAGCGAGCTCGTTGGAGGGAGAACTGTGGTGCGACCCAAAACGGTCCAAAAGATGGCCGAAGCTTCCAACGAGTGGCGAACGCTCGTCCGGTGTCAGAAACCACTGGAAATGCACTTGCAGCGAAGGAAACGGGCTGAGCTCGAGGACTTCCGGTGCTCGTCCCAAGAAAACGCGAGCGGGAATGCCCCGGACTCAGTTTTCTCGTCCTGGGGTAAAAAGCGGTCCCCCGACGGTTTCTTCCCTTTGCTCCGTATTGGTCATAAGTCTTTCGATCTTCGGGTCTCGTGCTCCGAGGACTTCAACCCACACTCCTGGCATGCTCCCTGACACGTTTTCCGGATGTATAGGTCGGGAAGCGAGCTCGTTGGAGGGAGAACTGTGGTGCGACCCAAAACGGTCCAAAAGATGGCCGAAGCTTCCAACGAGTGGCGAACGCTCGTCCGGTGTCAGAAACCACTGGAAATGCACTTGCAGCGAAGGAAACGGGCTGAGCTCGAGGACTTCCGGTGCTCGTCCCAAGAAAACGCGAGCGGGAATGCCCCGGACTCAGTTTTCTCGTTCTGGGGTAAAAAGCGGTCCCCCGAAGGTTTCTTCCCTTTGCTCCGTATTGGTCATAAGTCTTTCGATCTTCGGGTCTCGTGCTCCGAGGACTTCAACCCACCATCCTGGCATGCTCCCTGACACGTTTTCCGGAGGTATAGGTCGGGAAGCGAGCTCGTTGGAGGGAGAACTGTGGTGCGACCCAAAACGGTCCAAAAGATGGCCGAAGCTTCCAACGAGTGGCGAACGCTCGTCCGGTGTCAGAAACCACTGGAAATGCACTTGCAGCGAAGGAAACGGGCTGAGCTCGAGGACTTCCGGTGCTCGTCCCAAGAAAACGCGAACGGGAATGCCCCGGACTCAGTTTTCTCGTCCTGGGGTAAAAAGCGGTCCCCCGACGGTTTCTTCCCTTTGCTCCGTATTGGTCATAAGTCTTTCGATCTTCGGGTCTCGTGCTCCGAGGACTTCAACCCACACTCCTGGCATGCTCCCTCACACGTTTTCCGGAGGTATAGGTCGGGAAGCGAGCTCGTTGGAGGGAGAACTGTGGTGCGACCCAAAACGGTCCAAAAGATGGCCGAAGCTTCCAACGAGTGGCGAACGCTCGTCCGGTGTCAGAAACCACTGGAAATGCACTTGCAGCGAAGGAAACGGGCTGAGCTCGAGGACTTCCAGTGCTCGTCCCAAGAAAACGCGAGCGGGAATGCCCCGGACTCAGTTTTCTCGTCCTGGGGTAAAAAGCGGTCCCCCGACGGTTTCTTCCCTTTGCTCCGTATTGGTCATAAGTCTTTCGATCTTCGGGTCTCGTGCTCCGAGGACTTCAACCCACACTCCTAGCATGCTCCCTAACACGTTTTCCGGAGGTATAGGTCGGGAAGCGAGCTCGTTGGAGGGAGAACTGTGGTGCGACCCAAAACGGTCCAAAAGATGGCCGAAGCTTCCAACGAGTGGCGAACGCTCGTCCGGTGTCAGAAACCACTGGAAATGCACTTGCAGCGAAGGAAACGGGCTGAGCTCGAGGACTTCCGGTGCTCGTCCCAAGAAAACGCGAGCGGGAATGCCCCGGACTCAGTTTTCTCGTCCTGGGGTAAAAAGCGGTCCCCCGACGGTTTCTTCCCTTTGCTCCGTATTGGTCATAGGTCTTTCGATCTTCGGGTCTCGTGCTCCGAGGACTTCAACCCACACTCCTGGCATGCTCCCTGACACGTTTTCCGGAGGTATAGGTCGGGAAGCGAGCTCGTTGGAGGGAGAACTGTGGTGCGACCCAAAACGGTCCAAAAGATGGCCGAAGCTTCCAACGAGTGGCGAACGCTCGTCCGGTGTCAGAAACCACTGGAAATGCACTTGCAGCGAAGGAAACGGGCTGAGCTCGAGGACTTCCGGTGCTCGTCCCAAGAAAACGCGAGCGGGAATGCCCCGGACTCAGTTTTCTCGTCCTGGGGTAAAAAGCGGTCCCCCGACGGTTTCTTCCCTTTGCTCCGTATTGGTCATAGGTCTTTCGATCTTCGGGTCTCGTGCTCCGAGGACTTCAACCCACACTCCTGGCATGCTCCCTGACACGTTTTCCGGAGGTATAGGTCGGGAAGCGAGCTCGTTGGAGGGAGAACTGTGGTGCGACCCAAAACGGTCCAAAAGATGGCCGAAGCTTCCAACGAGTGGCGAACGCTCGTCCAGTGTCAGAAACCACTGGAAATGCACTTGCAGCGAAGGAAACGGGCTGAGCTCGAGGACTTCCGGTGCTCGTCCCAAGAAAACGCGAGCGGGAATGCCCCGGACTCAGTTTTCTCGTCCTGGGGTAAAAAGCGGTCCCCCGACGGTTTCTTCCCTTTGCTCCGTATTGGTCATAGGTCTTTCGATCTTCGGGTCTCGTGCTCCGAGGACTTCAACCCACACTCCTGGCATGCTCCCTGACACGTTTTCCGGAGGTATAGGTCGGGAAGCGAGCTCGTTGGAGGGAGAACTGTGGTGCGACCCAAAACGGTCCAAAAGATGGCCGAAGCTTCCAACGAGTGGCGAACGCTCGTCCGGTGTCAGAAACCACTGGAAATGCACTTGCAGCGAAGGAAACGGGCTGAGCTCGAGGACTTCCGGTGCTCGTCCCAAGAAAACGCGAGCGGGAATGCCCCGGACTCAGTTTTCTCGTCCTGGGGTAAAAAGCGGTCCCCCGACGGTTTCTTCCCTTTGCTCCGTATTGGTCATAGGTCTTTCGATCTTCGGGTCTCGTGCTCCGAGGACTTCAACCCACACTCCTGGCATGCTCCCTGACACGTTTTCCGGAGGTATAGGTCGGGAAGCGAGCTCGTTGGAGGGA
Organism: Cucumis melo; assembly: GCF_025177605.1. Lineage (NCBI taxonomy): Eukaryota > Viridiplantae > Streptophyta > Magnoliopsida > Cucurbitales > Cucurbitaceae > Cucumis > Cucumis melo. The sequence goes on from NW_026123776.1 coordinate 420,249, forward strand.
GAACTGTGGTGCGACCCAAAACGGTCCAAAAGATGGCCGAAGCTTCCAACGAGTGGCGAACGCTCGTCCGGTGTCAGAAACCACTGGAAATGCACTTGCAGCGAAGGAAACGGGCTAAGCTCGAGGACTTCCGGTGCTCGTCCCAAGAAAACGCGAGCGGGAATGCCCCGGACTCTGTTTTCTCGTCCTGGGGTAAAAAGCGGTCCCCCGACGGTTTCTTCCCTTTGCTCCGTATTGGTCATAAGTCTTTCGATCTTCGGGTCTCGTGCTCCGAGGACTTCAACCCACACTCCTGGCATGCTCCCTGACACGTTTTCCGGAGGTATAGGTCGGGAAGCGAGCTCGTTGGAGGGAGAACTGTGGTGCGACCCAAAACGGTCCAAAAGATGGCCGAAGCTTCCAACGAGTGGCGAACGCTCGTCCGGTGTCAGAAACCACTGGAAATGCACTTGCAGCGAAGGAAACGGGCTGAGCTCGAGGACTTCCGGTGCTCGTCCCAAGAAAACGCGAGCGGGAATGCCCCGGACTCAGTTTTCTCGTCCTGGGGTAAAAAGCGGTCCCCCGACGGTTTCTTCCCTTTGCTCCGTATTGGTCATAAGTCTTTCGATCTTCGGGTCTCGTGCTCCGAGGACTTCAACCCACACTCCTGGCATGCTCCCTGACACGTTTTCCGGAGGTATAGGTCGGGAAGCGAGCTCGTTGGAGGGAGAACTGTGGTGCGACCCAAAACGGTCCAAAAGATGGCCGAAGCTTCCAACGAGTGGCGAACGCTCGTCCGGTGTCAAAAACCACTGGAAATGCACTTGCAGCGAAGGAAACGGGCTGAGCTCGAGGACTTCCGGTGCTCGTCCCAAGAAAACGCGAGCGGGAATGCCCCGGACTCAGTTTTCTCGTCCTGGGGTAAAAAGCGGTCCCCCGACGGTTTCTTCCCTTTGCTCCGTATTGGTCATAAGTCTTTCGATCTTCGGGTCTCGTGCTCCGAGGACTTCAACCCACACTCCTGGCATGCTCCCTGACACGTTTTCCGGAGGTATAGGTCGGGAAGCGAGCTCGTTGGAGGGAGAACTGTGGTGCGACCCAAAACGGTCCAAAAGACGGCCGAAGCTTCCAACGAGTGGCGAACGCTCGTCCGGTGTCAGAAACCACTGGAAATGCACTTGCAGCGAAGGAAACGGGCTGAGCTCGAGGACTTCCGGTGCTCGTCCCAAGAAAACGCGAGCGGGAATGCCCCGGACTCAGTTTTCTCGTCCTGGGGTAAAAAGCGGTCCCCCGACGGTTTCTTCCCTTTGCTCCGTATTGGTCATAAGTCTTTCGATCTTCGGGTCTCGTGCTCCGAGGACTTCAACCCACACTCCTGGCATGCTCCCTGACACGTTTTCCGGAGGTATAGGTCGGGAAGCGAGCTCGTTGGAGGGAGAACTGTGGTGCGACCCAAAACGGTCCAAAAGATGGCCGAAGCTTCCAACGAGTGGCGAACGCTCGTCCGGTGTCAGAAACCACTGGAAATGCACTTGCAGCGAAGGAAACGGGCTGAGCTCGAGGACTTCCGGTGCTCGTCCCAAGAAAACGCGAGCGGGAATGCCCCGGACTCAGTTTTCTCGTCCTGGGGTAAAAAGCGGTCCCCCGACGGTTTCTTCCCTTTGCTCCGTATTGGTCATAAGTCTTTCGATCTTCGGGTCTCGTGCTCCGAGGACTTCAACCCACACTCCTGGCATGCTCCCTGACACGTTTTCCGGAGGTATAGGTCGGGAAGCGAGCTCGTTGGAGGGAGAACTGTGGTGCGACCCAAAACGGTCCAAAAGATGGCCGAAGCTTCCAACGAGTGGCGAACGCTCGTCCGGTGTCAGAAACCACTGGAAATGCACTTGCAGCGAAGGAAACGGGCTGAGCTCGAGGACTTCCGGTGCTCGTCCCAAGAAAACGCGAGCGGGAATGCCCCGGACTCAGTTTTCTCGTCCTGGGGTAAAAAGCGGTCCCCCGACGGTTTCTTCCCTTTGCTCCGTATTGGTCATAAGTCTTTCGATCTTCGGGTCTCGTGCTCCGAGGACTTCAACCCACACTCCTGGCATGCTCCCTGACACGTTTTCCGGAGGTATAGGTCGGGAAGCGAGCTCGTTGGAGGGAGAACTGTGGTGCGACCCAAAACGGTCCAAAAGATGGCCGAAGCTTCCAACGAGTGGCGAACGCTCGTCCGGTGTCAGAAACCACTGGAAATGCACTTGCAGCGAAGGAAACGGGCTGAGCTCGAGGACTTCCGGTGCTCGTCCCAAGAAAACGCGAGCGGGAATGCCCCAGACTCAGTTTTCTCGTCCTGGGGTAAAAAGCGGTCCCCCGACGGTTTCTTCCCTTTGCTCCGTATTGGTCATAAGTCTTTCGATCTTCGGGTCTCGTGCTCCGAGGACTTCAACCCACACTCCTGGCATGCTCCCTGACACGTTTTCCGGAGGTATAGGTCGGGAAGCGAGCTCGTTGGAGGGAGAACTGTGGTGCGACCCAAAACGGTCCAAAAGATGGCCGAAGCTTCCAACGAGTGGCGAACGCTCGTCCGGTGTCAGAAACCACTGGAAATGCACTTGCAGCGAAGGAAACGGGCTGAGCTCGAGGACTTCCGGTGCTCGTCCCAAGAAAACGCGAGCGGGAATGCCCCGGACTCAGTTTTCTCGTCCTGGGGTAAAAAGCGGTCCCCCGACGGTTTCTTCCCTTTGCTCCGTATTGGTCATAAGTCTTTCGATCTTCGGGTCTCGTGCTCCGAGGACTTCAACCCACACTCCTGGCATGCTCCCTGACACGTTTTCCGGAGGTATAGGTCGGGAAGCGAGCTCGTTGGAGGGAGAACTGTGGTGCGACCCGAAACGGTCCAAAAGATGGCCGAAGCTTCCAACGAGTGGCGAACGCTCGTCCGGTGTCAGAAACCACTGGAAATGCACTTGCAGCGAAGGAAACGGGCTGAGCACGAGGACTTCTGGTGCTCGTCCCAAGAAAACGCGAGCGGGAATGCCCCGGACTCAGTTTTCTCGTCCTGGGGTAAAAAGCGGTCCCCCGACGGTTTCTTCCCTTTGCTCCGTATTGGTCATAAGTCTTTCAATCTTCGGGTCTCGTGCTTCGAGGACTTCAACCCACACTCCTGGCATGCTCCCTGACACGTTTTCCGGAGGTATAGGTCGGGAAGCGAGCTCGTTGGAGGGAGAACTGTGGTGCGACCCAAAACGGTCCAAAAGACGGTCGAAGCTTCCAACGAGTGGCGAACGCTCGTCCGGTGTCAGAAACCACTGGAAATGCACTTGCAGCGAAGGAAACGGGCTGAGCTCGAGGACTTCCGGTGCTCGTCCCAAGGAAACGCGAGCGGGAATGCCCCGGACTCAGTTTTCTCGTCCTGGGGTAAAAAGCGGTCCCCCGACGGTTTCTTCCCTTTGCTCCGTATTGGTCATAAGTCTTTCGATCTTCGGGTCTCGTGCTCCGAGGACTTCAACCCACACTCCTGGCATGCTCCCTGACACGTTTCCCGGAGGTATAGGTCGGGAAGCGAGCTCGTTGGAGGGAGAACTGTGGTGCGACCCAAAACGGTCCAAAAGATGGCCGAAGCTTCCAACGAGTGGCGAACGCTCGTCCGGTGTCAGAAACCACTGGAAATGCACTTGCAGCGAAGGAAACGGGCTGAGCTCGAGGACTTCCGGTGCTCGTCCCAAGAAAACGCGAGCGGGAATGCCCCGGACTCAGTTTTCTCGTCCTGGGGTAAAAAGCAGTCCCCCGACGGTTTCTTCCCTTTGCTCCGTATTGGTCATAAGTCTTTCGATCTTCGGGTCTCGTGCTCCGACGACTTCAACCCACACTCCTGGCATGCTCCCTGACATGTTTTCCGGAGGTATAGGTCGGGAAGCGAGCTCGTTGGAGGGAGAACTGTGGTGCGACCCGAAACGGTCCAAAAGATGGCCGAAGCTTCCAACGAGTGTCGAACGCTCGTCCGGTGTCAGAAACCACTGGAAATGCACTTGCAGCGAAGAAAACGGGCTGAGCACGAGGACTTCCGGTGCTCGTCCCAAGAAAATGCGAGCGTGAATGCCCCGGACTCAGTTTTCTCGTCCTGGGGTAAAAAGCGGTCCCCCGACGGTTTCTTCCCTTTGCTCCGTATTGGTCATAAGTCTTTCGATCTTCGGGTCTCGTGCTCCGAGGACTTCAACCCACACTCCTGGCATGCTCCCTGACACGTTTTCCGGAGGTATAGGTCGGGAAGCGAGCTCGTTGGAGGGAGAACTGTGGTGCGACCCAAAACGGTCCAAAAGATGGCCGAAGCTTCCAACGAGTGGCGAACGCTCGTCCGGTGTCAGAAACCACTGGAAATGCACTTGCAGCGAAGGAAACGGGCTGAGCTCGAGGACTTCCGGTGCTGGTCCCAAGAAAACGCGAGCGGGAATGCCCCGGACTCAGTTTTCTCGTCCTGGGGTAAAAAGCGGTCCCCCAACGGTTTCTTCCCTTTGCTCCGTATTGGTCATAAGTCTTTCGATCTTCGGGTCTCGTGCTCCGACGACTTCAACCCACACTCCTGGCATGCTCCCTGACACGTTTTCCGGAGGTATAGATCGGGAAGCGAGCTCGTTGGAGGGAGAACTGTGGTGCGACCCGAAACGGTCCAAAAGATGGCCGAAGCTTCCAACGAGTGGCGAACGCTCGTCCGGTGTCAGAAACCACTGGAAATGCACTTGCAGCGAAGGAAACGGGCTGAGCTCGAGGACTTCCGGTGCTCGTCCCAAGAAAACGCGAGCGGGAATGGCCCGGACTCAGTTTTCTCGTCCTGGGGTAAAAAGCGGTCCCCCGACGGTTTCTTCCCTTTGCTCCGTATTGGTCATAAGTCTTTCGATCTTCGGGTCTCGTGCTCCGAGGACTTCAACCCACACTCCTGGCATGCTCCCTGACACGTTTTCCGGAGGTATAGGTCGGGAAGCGAGCTCGTTGGAGGGAGAACTGTGGTGCGACCCGAAACGGTCCAAAAGATGGCCGAAGCTTCCAGCGAGTGGCGAACGCTCGTCCGGTGTCAGAAACCACTGGAAATGCACCTGCAGCGAAGGAAACGGGCTGAGCTCGAGGACTTCCGGTGCTCGTCCCAAGAAAACGCGAGCGGGAATGCCCCGGACTCCGTTTTCTCGTCCTGGGGTAAAAAGCGGTCCCCCGACGGTTTCTTCCCTTTGCTCCGTATTGGTCATAAGTCTTTCGATCTTCGGGTCTCGTGCTCCGAGGACTTCAACCCACACTCCTGGCATGCTCCCTGACACGTTTTCCGGAGGTATAGGTCGGGAAGCGAGCTCGTTGGAGGGAGAACTGTGGTGCGACCCAAAACGGTCCAAAAGATGGCCGAAGCTTCCAACGAGTGGCGAACGCTCGTCCGGTGTCAGAAACCACTGGAAATGCACTTGCAGCGAAGGAAACGGGCTGAGCTCGAGGACTTCCGGTGCTCGTCCCAAGAAGAGGCGAGCGGGAATGCCCCGGACTCAGTTTTCTCGTCCTGGGGTAAAAAGCGGTCCCCCGACGGTTTCTTCCCTTTGCTCCGTATTGGTCATAAGTCTTTCGATCTTCGGGTCTCGTGCTCCGAGGACTTCAACCCACACTCCTGGCATGCTCCCTGACACGTTTTCCGGAGGTATAGGTCGGGAAGCGAGCTCGTTGGAGGGAGAACTGTGGTGCGACCCGAAACGGTCCAAAAGATGGCCGAAGCTTCCAGCGAGTGGCGAACGCTCGTCCGGTGTCAGAAACCACTGGAAATGCACCTGCAGCGAAGGAAACGGGCTGAGCTCGAGGACTTCCGGTGCTCGTCCCAAGAAAACGCGAGCGGGAATGCCCCGGACTCCGTTTTCTCGTCCTGGGGTAAAAAGCGGTCCCCCGACGGTTTCTTCCCTTTGCTCCGTATTGGTCATAAGTCTTTCGATCTTCGGGTCTCGTGCTCCGAGGACTTCAACCCACACTCCTGGCATGCTCCCTGACACGTTTTCCGGAGGTATAGGTCGGGAAGCGAGCTCGTTGGAGGGAGAACTGTGGTGCGACCCAAAACGGTCCAAAAGATGGCCGAAGCTTCCAACGAGTGGCGAACGCTCGTCCGGTGTCAGAAACCACTGGAAATGCATTTGCAGCGAAGGAAACGGGCTGAGCTCGAGGACTTCCGGTGCTCGTCCCAAGAAAACGCGAGCGGGGGAATGCCCCGGACTCAGTTTTCTCGTCATGGGTAAAAAGCGGTCCCCCGACGGTTTCTTCCCTTTGCTCCGTATTGGTCATAAGTCTTTCGATCTTCGGGTCTCGTGCTCCGAGGACTTCAACCCACACTCCTGGAATGCTCCCTGACACGTTTTCCGGAGGTTTTGGTCGGGAAGCGAGCTCGTTGGAGGGAGAACTGTGGTGCGACCCAAAACGGTCCAAAAGATGGCCGAAGCTTCCAACGAGTGGCGAACGCTCGTCCGGTGTCAGAAACCACTGGAAATGCACTTGCAGCGAAGGAAACGGGCTGAGCTCGAGGACTTCCGGTGCTCGTCCCAAGAAAACGCGAGCGGGAATGCCCCGGACTCAGTTTTCTCGTCCTGGGGTAAAAAGCAGTCCCCCGACGGTTTCTTCCCTTTGCTCCGTATTGGTCATAAGTCTTTCGATCTTCGGGTCTCGTGCTCCGACGACTTCAACCCACACTCCTGGCATGCTCCCTGACATGTTTTCCGGAGGTATAGGTCGGGAAGCGAGCTCGTTGGAGGGAGAACTGTGGTGCGACCCGAAACGGTCCAAAAGATGGCCGAAGCTTCCAACGAGTGTCGAACGCTCGTCCGGTGTCAGAAACCACTGGAAATGCACTTGCAGCGAAGAAAACGGGCTGAGCACGAGGACTTCCGGTGCTCGTCCCAAGAAAACGCGAGCGGGAATGCCCCGGACTCAGTTTTCTCGTCCTGGGGTAAAAAGCGGTCCCCCGACGGTTTCTTCCCTTTGCTCCGTATTGGTCATAAGTCTTTCGATCTTCGGGTCTCGTGCTCCGAGGACTTCAACCCACACTCCTGGCATGCTCCCTGACACGTTTTCCGGAGGTATAGGTCGGGAAGCGAGCTCGTTGGAGGGAGAACTGTGGTGCGACCCAAAACGGTCCAAAAGATGGCCGAAGCTTCCAACGAGTGGCGAACGCTCGTCCGGTGTCAGAAACCACTGGAAATGCACTTGCAGCGAAGGAAACGGGCTGAGCTCGAGGACTTCCGGTGCTGGTCCCAAGAAAACGCGAGCGGGAATGCCCCGGACTCAGTTTTCTCGTCCTGGGGTAAAAAGCGGTCCCCCAACGGTTTCTTCCCTTTGCTCCGTATTGGTCATAAGTCTTTCGATCTTCGGGTCTCGTGCTCCGACGACTTCAACCCACACTCCTGGCATGCTCCCTGACACGTTTTCCGGAGGTATAGGTCGGGAAGCGAGCTCGTTGGAGGGAGAACTGTGGTGCGACCCGAAACGGTCCAAAAGATGGCCGAAGCTTCCAACGAGTGGCGAACGCTCGTCCGGTGTCAGAAGCCACTGGAAATGCACTTGCAGCGAAGGAAACGGGCTGAGCTCGAGGACTTCCGGTGCTCGTCCCAAGAAAACGCGAGCGGGAATGGCCCGGACTCAGTTTTCTCGTCCTGGGGTAAAAAGCGGTCCCCCGACGGTTTCTTCCCTTTGCTCCGTATTGGTCATAAGTCTTTCGATCTTCGGGTCTCGTGCTCCGAGGACTTCAACCCACACTCCTGCCATGCTCCCTGACACGTTTTCCGAAGGTATAGGTCGGGAAGCGAGCTCGTTGGAGGGAGAACTGTGGTGCGACCCAAAACGGTCCAAAAGATGGCCGAAGCTTCCAACGAGTGGCGAACGCTCGTCCGGTGTCAGAAACCACTGGAAATGCACTTGCAGCGAAGGAAACGGGCTGAGCTCGAGGACTTCCGGTGCTCGTCCCAAGAAGACGCGAGCGGGAATGCCCCGGACTCAGTTTTCTCGTCCTGGGGTAAAAAGCGGTCCCCCGACGGTTTCTTCCCTTTGCTCCGTATTGGTCATAAGTCTTTCGATCTTCGGGTCTCGTGCTCCGAGGACTTCAACCCACACTCCTGGCATGCTCCCTGACACGTTTTCCGGAGGTATAGGTCGGGAAGCGAGCTCGTTGGAGGGAGAACTGTCGTGCGACCCAAAACGGTCCAAAAGATGGCCGAAGCTTCCAACGAGTGGCGAACGCTCGTCCGGTGTCAGGAACCACTGGAAATCCACTTGCAGCGAAGGAAACAGGCTGAGCTCGAGGACTTCCGGTGCTCGTCCCAAGAAGACGCGAGCGGGAATGCCCCGGACTCAGTTTTCTCGTCCTGGGGTAAAAAGCGGTCCCCCGACGGTTTCTTCCCTTTGCTCCGTATTGGTCATAAGTCTTTCGATCTTCGGGTCTCGTGCTCCGAGGACTTCAACCCACACTCCTGGCATGCTCCCTGACACGTTTTCCGGAGGTATAGGTCGGGAAGCGAGCTCGTTGGAGGGAGAACTGTGGTGCGACCCAAAACGGTCCAAAAGATGGCCGAAGCTTCCAACGAGTGGCGAACGCTCGTCCGGTGTCAGAAACCACTGGAAATGCACTTGCAGCGAAGGAAACGGGCTGAGCTCGAGGACTTCCGGTGCTCGTCCCAAGAAGACGCGAGCGGGAATGCCCCGGACTTAGTTTTCTCGTCCTGGGGTAAAAAGCGGTCCCCCGACGGTTTCTTCCCTTTGCTCCGTATTGGTCATAAGTCTTTCGATCTTCGGGTCTCGTGCTCCGAGGACTTCAACCCACACTCCTGCCATGCTCCCTGACACGTTTTCCGGAGGTATAGGTCGGGAAGCGAGCTCGTTGGAGGGAGAACTGTGGTGCGACCCAAAACGGTCCAAAAGATGGCCGAAGCTTCCAACGAGTGGCGAACGCTCGTCCGGTGTCAGAAACCACTGGAAATGCACTTGCAGCGAAGGAAACGGGCTGAGCTCGAGGACTTCCGGTGCTCGTCCCAAGAAGACGCGAGCGGGAATGCCCCGGACTCAGTTTTCTCGTCCTGGGGTAAAAAGCGGTCCCCCGACGGTTTCTTCCCTTTGCTCCGTATTGGTCATAAGTCTTTCGATCTTCGGGTCTCGTGCTCCGAGGACTTCAACCCACACTCCTGGCATGCTCCCTGACACGTTTTCCGGAGGTATAGGTCGGGAAGCGAGCTCGTTGGAGGGAGAACTGTGGTGCGACCCAAAACGGTCCAAAAGATGGCCGAAGCTTCCAACGAGTGGCGAACGCTCGTCCGGTGTCAGAAACCACTGGAAATGCACTTGCAGCGAAGGAAACGGGCTGAGCTCGAGGACTTCCGGTGCTCGTCCCAAGAAGAGGCGAGCGGGAATGCCCCGGACTCAGTTTTCTCGTCCTGGGGTAAAAAGCGGTCCCCCGACGGTTTCTTCCCTTTGCTCCGTATTGGTCATAAGTCTTTCGATCTTCGGGTCTCGTGCTCCGAGGACTTCAACCCACACTCCTGGCATGCTCCCTGACACGTTTTCCGGAGGTATAGGTCGGGAAGCGAGCTCGTTGGAGGGAGAACTGTGGTGCGACCCGAAACGGTCCAAAAGATGGCCGAAGCTTCCAGCGAGTGGCGAACGCTCGTCCGGTGTCAGAAACCACTGGAAATGCACCTGCAGCGAAGGAAACGGGCTGAGCTCGAGGACTTCCGGTGCTCGTCCCAAGAAAACGCGAGCGGGAATGCCCCGGACTCCGTTTTCTCGTCCTGGGGTAAAAAGCGGTCCCCCGACGGTTTCTTCCCTTTGCTCCGTATTGGTCATAAGTCTTTCGATCTTCGGGTCTCGTGCTCCGAGGACTTCAACCCACACTCCTGGCATGCTCCCTGACACGTTTTCCGGAGGTATAGGTCGGGAAGCGAGCTCGTTGGAGGGAGAACTGTGGTGCGACCCAAAACGGTCCAAAAGATGGCCGAAGCTTCCAACGAGTGGCGAACGCTCGTCCGGTGTCAGAAACCACTGGAAATGCATTTGCAGCGAAGGAAACGGGCTGAGCTCGAGGACTTCCGGTGCTCGTCCCAAGAAAACGCGAGCGGGGGAATGCCCCGGACTCAGTTTTCTCGTCATGGGTAAAAAGCGGTCCCCCGACGGTTTCTTCCCTTTGCTCCGTATTGGTCATAAGTCTTTCGATCTTCGGGTCTCGTGCTCCGAGGACTTCAACCCACACTCCTGGAATGCTCCCTGACACGTTTTCCGGAGGTTTTGGTCGGGAAGCGAGCTCGTTGGAGGGAGAACTGTGGTGCGACCCAAAACGGTCCAAAAGATGGCCGAAGCTTCCAACGAGTGGCGAACGCTCGTCCGGTGTCAGAAACCACTGGAAATGCACTTGCAGCGAAGGAAACGGGCTGAGCTCGAGGACTTCCGGTGCTCGTCCCAAGAAAACGCGAGCGGGAATGCCCCGGACTCAGTTTTCTCGTCCTGGGGTAAAAAGCAGTCCCCCGACGGTTTCTTCCCTTTGCTCCGTATTGGTCATAAGTCTTTCGATCTTCGGGTCTCGTGCTCCGACGACTTCAACCCACACTCCTGGCATGCTCCCTGACATGTTTTCCGGAGGTATAGGTCGGGAAGCGAGCTCGTTGGAGGGAGAACTGTGGTGCGACCCGAAACGGTCCAAAAGATGGCCGAAGCTTCCAACGAGTGTCGAACGCTCGTCCGGTGTCAGAAACCACTGGAAATGCACTTGCAGCGAAGAAAACGGGCTGAGCACGAGGACTTCCGGTGCTCGTCCCAAGAAAACGCGAGCGGGAATGCCCCGGACTCAGTTTTCTCGTCCTGGGGTAAAAAGCGGTCCCCCGACGGTTTCTTCCCTTTGCTCCGTATTGGTCATAAGTCTTTCGATCTTCGGGTCTCGTGCTCCGAGGACTTCAACCCACACTCCTGGCATGCTCCCTGACACGTTTTCCGGAGGTATAGGTCGGGAAGCGAGCTCGTTGGAGGGAGAACTGTGGTGCGACCCAAAACGGTCCAAAAGATGGCCGAAGCTTCCAACGAGTGGCGAACGCTCGTCCGGTGTCAGAAACCACTGGAAATGCACTTGCAGCGAAGGAAACGGGCTGAGCTCGAGGACTTCCGGTGCTGGTCCCAAGAAAACGCGAGCGGGAATGCCCCGGACTCAGTTTTCTCGTCCTGGGGTAAAAAGCGGTCCCCCAACGGTTTCTTCCCTTTGCTCCGTATTGGTCATAAGTCTTTCGATCTTCGGGTCTCGTGCTCCGACGACTTCAACCCACACTCCTGGCATGCTCCCTGACACGTTTTCCGGAGGTATAGGTCGGGAAGCGAGCTCGTTGGAGGGAGAACTGTGGTGCGACCCGAAACGGTCCAAAAGATGGCCGAAGCTTCCAACGAGTGGCGAACGCTCGTCCGGTGTCAGAAGCCACTGGAAATGCACTTGCAGCGAAGGAAACGGGCTGAGCTCGAGGACTTCCGGTGCTCGTCCCAAGAAAACGCGAGCGGGAATGGCCCGGACTCAGTTTTCTCGTCCTGGGGTAAAAAGCGGTCCCCCGACGGTTTCTTCCCTTTGCTCCGTATTGGTCATAAGTCTTTCGATCTTCGGGTCTCGTGCTCCGAGGACTTCAACCCACACTCCTGCCATGCTCCCTGACACGTTTTCCGAAGGTATAGGTCGGGAAGCGAGCTCGTTGGAGGGAGAACTGTGGTGCGACCCAAAACGGTCCAAAAGATGGCCGAAGCTTCCAACGAGTGGCGAACGCTCGTCCGGTGTCAGAAACCACTGGAAATGCACTTGCAGCGAAGGAAACGGGCTGAGCTCGAGGACTTCCGGTGCTCGTCCCAAGAAGACGCGAGCGGGAATGCCCCGGACTCAGTTTTCTCGTCCTGGGGTAAAAAGCGGTCCCCCGACGGTTTCTTCCCTTTGCTCCGTATTGGTCATAAGTCTTTCGATCTTCGGGTCTCGTGCTCCGAGGACTTCAACCCACACTCCTGGCATGCTCCCTGACACGTTTTCCGGAGGTATAGGTCGGGAAGCGAGCTCGTTGGAGGGAGAACTGTCGTGCGACCCAAAACGGTCCAAAAGATGGCCGAAGCTTCCAACGAGTGGCGAACGCTCGTCCGGTGTCAGGAACCACTGGAAATCCACTTGCAGCGAAGGAAACAGGCTGAGCTCGAGGACTTCCGGTGCTCGTCCCAAGAAGACGCGAGCGGGAATGCCCCGGACTCAGTTTTCTCGTCCTGGGGTAAAAAGCGGTCCCCCGACGGTTTCTTCCCTTTGCTCCGTATTGGTCATAAGTCTTTCGATCTTCGGGTCTCGTGCTCCGAGGACTTCAACCCACACTCCTGGCATGCTCCCTGACACGTTTTCCGGAGGTATAGGTCGGGAAGCGAGCTCGTTGGAGGGAGAACTGTGGTGCGACCCAAAACGGTCCAAAAGATGGCCGAAGCTTCCAACGAGTGGCGAACGCTCGTCCGGTGTCAGAAACCACTGGAAATGCACTTGCAGCGAAGGAAACGGGCTGAGCTCGAGGACTTCCGGTGCTCGTCCCAAGAAGACGCGAGCGGGAATGCCCCGGACTTAGTTTTCTCGTCCTGGGGTAAAAAGCGGTCCCCCGACGGTTTCTTCCCTTTGCTCCGTATTGGTCATAAGTCTTTCGATCTTCGGGTCTCGTGCTCCGAGGACTTCAACCCACACTCCTGCCATGCTCCCTGACACGTTTTCCGGAGGTATAGGTCGGGAAGCGAGCTCGTTGGAGGGAGAACTGTGGTGCGACCCAAAACGGTCCAAAAGATGGCCGAAGCTTCCAACGAGTGGCGAACGCTCGTCCGGTGTCAGAAACCACTGGAAATGCACTTGCAGCGAAGGAAACGGGCTGAGCTCGAGGACTTCCGGTGCTCGTCCCAAGAAGACGCGAGCGGGAATGCCCCGGACTCAGTTTTCTCGTCCTGGGGTAAAAAGCGGTCCCCCGACGGTTTCTTCCCTTTGCTCCGTATTGGTCATAAGTCTTTCGATCTTCGGGTCTCGTGCTCCGAGGACTTCAACCCACACTCCTGGCATGCTCCCTGACACGTTTTCCGGAGGTATAGGTCGGGAAGCGAGCTCGTTGGAGGGAGAACTGTGGTGCGACCCAAAACGGTCCAAAAGATGGCCGAAGCTTCCAACGAGTGGCGAACGCTCGTCCGGTGTCAGGAACCACTGGAAATCCACTTGCAGCGAAGGAAACGGGCTGAGCTCGAGGACTTCCGGTGCTCGTCCCAAGAAAACGCGAGCGGGAATGCCCCGGACTCAGTTTTCTCGTCCTGGGGTAAAAAGCGGTTCCCAGACGGTTTCTTCCCTTTGCTCCGTATTGGTCATAAGTCTTTCGATCTTCGGGTCTCGTGCTCCGAGGACTTCAACCCACACTCCTGGCATGCTCCCTGACACGTTTTCCGGAGGTATAGGTCGGGAAGCGAGCTCGTTGGAGGGAGAACTGTGGTGCGACCCAAAACGGTCCAAAAGATGGCCGAAGCTTCCAACGAGTGGCGAACGCTCGTCCGGTGTCAGAAACCACTGGAAATGCACTTGCAGCGAAGGAAACGGGCTGAGCTCGAGGACTTCCGCTGCTCGTCCCAAGAAGACGCGAGCGGGAATGCCCCGGACTCAGTTTTCTCATCCTGGGGTAAAAAGCGGTCCCCCGACGGTTTCTTCCCTTTGCTCCGTATTGGTCATAAGTCTTTCGATCTTCGGGTCTCGTGCTCCGAGGACTTCAACCCACACTCCTGGCATGCTCCCTGACACGTTTTCTGGAGGTATAGGTCGGGAAGCGAGCTCGTTGGAGGGAGAACTGTGGTGCGACCCAAAACGGTCCAAAAGATGGCCGAAGCTTCCAACGAGTGGCGAACGCTCGTCCGGTGTCAGAAACCACTGGAAATGCACTTGCAGCGAAGGAAACGGACTGAGCTCGAGGACTTCCGGTGCTCGTCCCAAGAAGACGCGAGCGGGAATGCCCCGGACTCAGTTTTCTCTTCCTGGGGTAAAAAGCGGTCCCCCGACGGTTTCTACCCTTTGCTCCGTATTGGTCATAAGTCTTTCGATCTTCGGGTCTCGTGCTCCGAGGACTTCAACCCACACTCCTGGCATGCTCCCTGACACGTTTTCCGGAGGTATAGGTCGGGAAGCGAGCTCGTTGGAGGGAGAACTGTGGTGCGACCCAAAACGATCCAAAAGATGGCCGAAGCTTCCAACGAGTGGCGAACGCTCGTCCGGTGTCAGAAACCACTGGAAATGCACTTGCAGCGAAGGAAACGGGCTGAGCTCGAGGACTTCCGGTGCTCGTCCCAAGAAGACGCGAGCGGGAATGCCCCGGACTTAGTTTTCTCGTCCTGGGGTAAAAAGCGGTCCCCCGACGGTTTCTTCCCTTTGCTCCGTATTGGTCATAAGTCTTTCGATCTTCGGGTCTCGTGCTCCGAGGACTTCAACCCACACTCCTGCCATGCTCCCTGACACGTTTTCCGGAGGTATAGGTCGGGAAGCGAGCTCGTTGGAGGGAGAACTGTGGTGCGACCCAAAACGGTCCAAAAGATGGCCGAAGCTTCCAACGAGTGGCGAACGCTCGTCCGGTGTCAGAAACCACTGGAAATGCACTTGCAGCGAAGGAAACGGGCTGAGCTCGAGGACTTCCGGTGCTCGTCCCAAGAAGACGCGAGCGGGAATGCCCCAGACTCAGTTTTCTCGTCCTGGGGTAAAAAGCGGTCCCCCGACGGTTTCTTCCCTTTGCTCCGTATTGGTCATAAGTCTTTCGATCTTCGGGTCTCGTGCTCCGAGGACTTCAACCCACACTCCTGGCATGCTCCCTGACACGTTTTCCGGAGGTATAGGTCGGGAAGCGAGCTCGTTGGAGGGAGAACTGTGGTGCGACCCAAAACGGTCCAAAAGATGGCCGAAGCTTCCAACGAGTGGCGAACGCTCGTCCGGTGTCAGGAACCACTGGAAATGCACTTGCAGCGAAGGAAACGGGCTGAGCTCGAGGACTTCCGGTGCTCGTCCCAAGAAAACGCGAGCGGGAATGCCCCGGACTCAGTTTTCTCGTCCTGGGGTAAAAAGCGGTCCCCCGACGGTTTCTTCCCTTTGCTCCGTATTGGTCATAAGCCTTTCGATCTTCGGGTCTCGTGCTCCGAGGACTTCAACCCACACTCCTGGCATGCTCCCTGACACGTTTTCCGGAGGTATAGGTCGGGAAGCGAGCTCGTTGGAGGGAGAACTGTGGTGCGACCGAAAACGGTCCAAAAGATGGCCGAAGCTTCCAACGAGTGGCGAACGCTCGTCCGGTGTCAGAAACCACTGGAAATGCACTTGCAGCGAAGGAAACGGCCTGAGCTCGAGGACTTCCGCTGCTCGTCCCAAGAAGACGCGAGCGGGAATGCCCCGGACTCAGTTTTCTCATCCTGGCGTAAAAAGCGGTCCCCCGACGGTTTCTTCCCTTTGCTCCGTATTGGTCATAAGTCTTTCGATCTTCGGGTCTCGTGCTCTGAGGATTTCAACCCACACTCCTGGCATGCTCCCTGACACGTTTTCCGGAGGTATAGGTCGGGAAGCGAGCTCGTTGGAGGGAGAACTGTGGTGCGACCCAAAACGGTCCAAAAGATGGCCGAAGCTTCCAACGAGTGGCGAACGCTCGTCCGGTGTCAGAAACCACTGGAAATGCACTTGCAGCGAAGGAAACGGACTGAGCTCGAGGACTTCCGGTGCTCGTCCCAAGAAGACGCGAGCGGGAATGCCCCGGACTCAGTTTTCTCTTCCTGGGGTAAAAAGCGGTCCCCCGACGGTTTCTACCCTTTGCTCCGTATTGGTCATAAGTCTTTCGATCTTCGGGTCTCGTGCTCCGAGGACTTCAACCCACACTCCTGGCATGCTCCCTGACACGTTTTCCGGAGGTATAGGTCGGGAAGCGAGCTCGTTGGAGGGAGAACTGTGGTGCGACCCAAAACGGTCCAAAAGATGGCCGAAGCTTCCAACGAGTGGCGAACGCTCGTCCGGTGTCAGAAACCACTGGAAATGCACTTGCAGCGAAGGAAACGGGCTGAGCTCGAGGACTTCCGGTGCTCGTCCCAAGAAAACGCGAGCGGCAATGCCCCGGACTCAGTTTTCTCGTCCTGGGGTAAAAAGCGGTCCCCCGACGGTTTCTTCCCTTTGCTCCTTATTGGTCATAAGTCTTTCGATCTTCGGGTCTCGTGCTCCGAGGACTTCAACCCACACTCCTGGCATGCTCCCTAACACGTTTTCCGGAGGTATAGGTCGGGAAGCGAGCTCGTTGGAGGGAGAACTGTGGTGCGACCCAAAACGGTCCAAAAGATGGCCGAAGCTTCCAACGAGTCGAACGCTCGTCCGGTGTCAGAAACCACTGGAAATGCACTTGCAGCGAAGGAAACGGGCTGAGCTCGAGGACTTCCGGTGCTCGTCCCAAGAAAACGCGAGCGGGAATGCCCCGGACTCAGTTTTCTCGTCCTGGGGTAAAAAGCGGTCCCCCGACGGTTTCTTCCCTTTGCTCCGTATTGGTCATAAGTCTTTCGATCTTCGGGTCTCGTGCTCCGAGGACTTCAACCCACACTCCTGGCATGCTCCCTGACACGTTTTCCGGAGGTATAGGTCGGGAAGCGAGCTCGTTGGAGGGAGAACTGTGGTGCGACCCAAAACGGTCCAAAAGATGGCCGAAGCTTCCAACGAGTGGCGAACGCTCGTCCGGTGTCAGAAACCACTGGAAATGCACTTGCAGCGAAGGAAACGGGCTGAGCTCGAGGACTTCCGGTGCTCGTCCCAAGAAAACGCGAGCGGGAATGCCCCGGACTCAGTTTTCTCGTCCTGGGGTAAAAAGCGGTCCCCCGACCGTTTCTTCCCTTTGCTCCGTATTGGTCATAAGTCTTTCGATCTTCGGGTCTCGTGCTCCGAGGACTTCAACCCACACTCCTGGCATGCTCCCTGACACGTTTTCCGGAGGTATAGGTCGGGAAGCGAGCTCGTTGGAGGGAGAACTGTGGTGCGACCCAAAACGGTCCAAAAGATGGCCGAAGCTTCCAACGAGTGGCGAACGCTCGTCCGGTGTCAGAAACCACTGGAAATGCACTTGCAGCGAAGGAAACGGGCTGAGCTCGAGGACTTCCGGTGCTCGTCCCAAGAAAATGCGAGCGGGAATGCCCCGGACTCAGTTTTCTCGTCCTGGGGTAAAAAGCGGTCCCCCGACGGTTTCTTCCCTTTGCTCCGTATTGGTCATAAGTCTTTCGATCTTCGGGTCTCGTGCTTCAAGGACTTCAACCCACACTCCTGGCATGCTCCCTGACACGTTTTCCGGAGGTATAGGTCGGGAAGCGAGTTCGTTGGAGGGAGAACTGTGGTGCGACCCAAAACGGTCCAAAAGATGGCCGAAGCTTCCAACGAGTGGCGAACGCTCGTCCGGTGTCAGAAACCACTGGAAATGCACTTGCAGCGAAGGAAACGGGCTGAGCTCGAGGACTTCCGGTGCTCGTCCCAAGAAAACGCGAGCGGGAATGCCCCGGACTCAGTTTTCTCGTCCTAGGGTAAAAAGCGGTCCCCCGACGGTTTCTTCCCTTTGCTCCGAATTGGTCATAAGTCTTTCGATCTTCGGGTCTCGTGCTCCGAGGACTTCAACCCACACTCCTGGCATGCTCCCTGACACGTTTTCCGGAGGTATAGGTCGGGAAGCGAGCTCGTTGGAGGGAGAACTGTGGTGCGACCCAAAACGGTCCAAAAGATGACCGAAGCTTCCAACGAGTGGCGAACGCTCGTCCGGTGTCAGAAACCACTGAAAATGCACTTGCAGCGAAGGAAACGGGCTGAGCTCGAGGACTTCCGGTGCTCGTCCCAAGAAAACGCGAGCGGGACTGCCCCGGACTCAGTTTTCTCGTCCTGGGGTAAAAAGCGGTCCCCCGACGGTTTCTTCCCTTTGCTCCGTATTGGTCATAAGTCTTTCGATCTTCGGGTCTCGTGCTCCGAGGACTTCAACCCACACTCCTGGCATGCTCCCTGACACGTTTTCCGGAGGTATAGGTCGGGAAGCGAGCTCGTTGGAGGGAGAACTGTGGTGCGACCCAAAACGGTCCGGCCGAAGCTTCCAACGAGTGGCGAACGCTCGTCCGGTGTCAGAAACCACTGGAAATGCACTTGCAGCGAAGGAAACGGGCTGAGCTCGAGGACTTCCGGTGCTCGTCCCAAGAAAACGCGAGCGGGACTGCCCCGGACTCAGTTTTCTCGTCCTGGGGTAAAAAGCGGTCCCCCGACGGTTTCTTCCCTTTGCTCCGTATTGGTCATAAGTCTTTCGATCTTCGGGTCTCGTGCTCCGAGGACTTCAACCTACACTCCTGGCATGCTTCCTGACACGTTTTCCGGAGGTATAGGTCGGGAAGCGAGCTCGTTGGAGGGAGAACTGTGGTGCGACCCAAAACGGTCCGGCCGAAGCTTCCAACGAGTGGCGAACGCTCGTCCGGTGTCAGAAACCACTGGAAATGCACTTGCAGCGAAGGAAACGGGCTGAGCTCGAGAACTTCCGGTGCTCGTCCCAAGAAAACGCGAGCGGGAATGCCCCGGACTCAGTTTTCTCGTCCTGGGGTAAAAAGCGGTCCCCCGACCGTTTCTTCCCTTTGCTCCGTATTGGTCATAAGTCTTTCGATCTTCGGGTCTCGTGCTCCGAGGACTTCAACCCACACTCCTGGCATGCTCCCTGACACGTTTTCCGGAGGTATAGGTCGGGAACCGAGCTCGTTGGAGGGAGAACTGTGGTGCGACCCAAAACGGTCCAAAAGATGGCCGAAGCTTCCAACGAGTGGCGAACGCTCGTCCGGTGTCAGAAACCACTGGAAATGCACTTGCAGCGAAGGAAACGGGCTGAGCTCGAGAACTTCCGGAGCTCGTCCCAAGAAAACGCGAGCGGGAATGCCCCGGACTCAGTTTTCTCGTCCTGGGGTAAAAAGCGGTCCCCCGACGGTTTCTTCCCTTTGCTCCGTATTGGTCATAAGTCTTTCGATCTTCGGGTCTCGTGCTCCGAGGACTTCAACCCACACTCCTGGCATGCTCCCTGACACGTTTTCCGGAGGTATAGGTCGGGAAGCGAGCTCGTTGGAGGGAGAACTGTGGTGCGACCCAAAACGGTCCAAAAGATGGCCGAAGCTTCCAACGAGTGGCGAACGCTCGTCCGGTGTCAGAAACCACTGGAAATGCACTTGCAGCGAAGGAAACGGGCTGAGCTCGAGGACTTCCGGTGCTCGTCCCAAGAAAACGCGAGCGGGACTGCCCCGGACTCAGTTTTCTCGTCCTGGGGTAAAAAGCGGTCCCCCGACGGTTTCTTCCCTTTGCTCCGTATTGGTCATAAGTCTTTCGATCTTCGGGTCTCGTGCTCCGAGGACTTCAACCCACACTCCTGGCATGCTCCCTGACACGTTTTCCGGAGGTATAGGTCGGGAAGCGAGCTCGTTGGAGGGAGAACTGTGGTGCGACCCAAAACGGTCCGGCCGAAGCTTCCAACGAGTGGCGAACGCTCGTCCGGTGTCAGAAACCACTGAAAATGCACTTGCAGCGAAGGAAACGGGCTGAGCTCGAGGACTTCCGGTGCTCGTCCCAAGAAAACGCGAGCGGGACTGCCCCGGACTCAGTTTTCTCGTCCTGGGGTAAAAAGCGGTCCCCCGACGGTTTCTTCCCTTTGCTCCGTATTGGTCATAAGTCTTTCGATCTTCGGGTCTCGTGCTCCGAGGACTTCAACCCACACTCCTGGCATGCTCCCTGACACGTTTTCCGGAGGTATAGGTCGGGAAGCGAGCTCGTTGGAGGGAGAACTGTGGTGCGACCCAAAACGGTCCGGCCGAAGCTTCCAACGAGTGGCGAACGCTCGTCCGGTGTCAGAAACCACTGGAAATGCACTTGCAGCGAAGGAAACGGGCTGAGCTCGAGAACTTCCGGTGCTCGTCCCAAGAAAACGCGAGCGGGAATGCCCCGGACTCAGTTTTCTCGTCCTGGGGTAAAAAGCGGTCCCCCGACCGTTTCTTCCCTTTGCTCCGTATTGGTCATAAGTCTTTCGATCTTCGGGTCTCGTGCTCCGAGGACTTCAACCCACACTCCTGGCATGCTCCCTGACACGTTTTCCGGAGGTATAGGTCGGGAACCGAGCTCGTTGGAGGGAGAACTGTGGTGCGACCCAAAACGGTCCAAAAGATGGCCGAAGCTTCCAACGAGTGGCGAACGCTCGTCCGGTGTCAGAAACCACTGGAAATGCACTTGCAGCGAAGGAAACGGGCTGAGCTCGAGGACTTCCGGAGCTCGTCCCAAGAAAACGCGAGCGGGAATGCCCCGGACTCAGTTTTCTCGTCCTGGGGTAAAAAGCGGTCCCCCGACGGTTTCTTCCCTTTGCTCCGTATTGGTCATAAGTCTTTCGATCTTCGGGTCTCGTGCTCCGAGGACTTCAACCCACACTCCTGGCATGCTCCCTGACACGTTTTCCGGAGGTATAGGTCGGGAAGCGAGCTCGTTGGAGGGAGAACTGTGGTGCGACCCAAAACGGTCCAAAAGATGGCCGAAGCTTCCAACGAGTGGCGAACGCTCGTCCGGTGTCAGAAACCACTGGAAATGCACTTGCAGCGAAGGAAACGGGCTGAGCTCGAGGACTTCCGGTGCTCGTCCCAAGAAAACGCGAGCGGGAATGCCCCGGGCTCAGTTTTCTCGTCCTGGGGTAAAAAGCGGTCCCCCGACGGTTTCTTCCCTTTGCTCCGTATTGGTCATAAGTCTTTCGATCTTCGGGTCTCGTGCTCCGAGGACTTCAACCCACACTCCTGGCATGCTCCCTGACACGTTTTCCGGAGGTATAGGTCGGGAAGCGAGCTCGTTGGAGGGAGAACTGTGGTGCGACCCAAAACGGTCCAAAAGATGGCCGAAGCTTCCAACGAGTGGCGAACGCTCGTCCGGTGTCAGAAACCACTGGAAATGCACTTGCAGCGAAGGAAACGGGCTGAGCTCGAGGACTTCCGGTGCTCGTCCCAAGAAAACGCGAGCGGGAATGCCCCGGACTCAGTTTTCTCGTCCTGGGGTAAAAAGCGGTCCCCCGACGGTTTCTTCCCTTTGCTCCGTATTGGTCATAAGTCTTTCGATCTTCGGGTCTCGTGCTCCGAGGACTTCAACCCACACTCCTGGCATGCTCCCTGACACGTTTTCCGGAGGTATAGGTCAGGAAGCGAGCTCGTTGGAGGGAGAACTGTGGTGCGACCCAAAACGGTCCAAAAGATGGCCGAAGCTTCCAACGAGTGGCGAACGCTCGTCCGGTGTCAGAAACCACTGGAAATGCATTTGCAGCGAAGGAAACGGGCTGAGCTCGAGGACTTCCGGTGCTCGTCCCAAGAAAACGCGAGCGGGAATGCCCCGGACTCAGTTTTCTCGTCCTGGGGTAAAAAGCGGTCCCCCGACGGTTTCTTCCCTTTGCTCCGTATTGGTCATAAGTCTTTCGATCTTCGGGTCTCGTGCTCCGAGGACTTCAACCCACACTCCTGGCATGCTCCCTGACACGTTTTCCGGAGGTATAGGTCGGGAAGCGAGCTCGTTGGAGGGAGAACTGTGGTGCGATCCAAAACGGTCCAAAAGATGGCCGAAGCTTCCAACGAGTGGCGAACGCTCGTCCGGTGTCAGAAACCACTGGAAATGCACTTGCAGCGAAGGAAACGGGCTGAGCTCGAGGACTTCCGGTGCTCGTCCCAAGAAAACGCGAGCGGGAATGCCCCGGACTCAGTTTTCTCGTCCTGGGGTAAAAAGCGGTCCCCCGACGGTTTCTTCCCTTTGCTCCGTATTGGTCATAAGTCTTTCGATCTTCGGGTCTCGTGCTCCGAGGACTTCTACCCACACTCCTGGCATGCTCCCTGACACGTTTTCCGGAGGTATAGGTCGGGAAGCGAGCTCGTTGGAGGGAGAACTGTGGTGCGACCCAAAACGGTCCAAAAGATGGCCGAAGCTTCCAACGAGTGGCGAACGCTCGTCCGGTGTCAGAAACCACTGGAAATGCACTTGCAGCGAAGGAAACGGGCTGAGCTCGAGGACTTCCGGTGCTCGTCCCAAGAAAACGCGAGCGGGAATGCCCCGGACTCAGTTTTCTCGTCCTGGGGTAAAAAGCGGTCCCCCGACGGTTTCTTCCCTTTGCTCCGTATTGGTCATAAGTCTTTCGATCTTCGGGTCTCGTGCTCCGAGGACTTCAACCCACACTCCTGGCATGCTCCCTGACACGTTTTCCGGAGGTATAGGTCGGGAAGCGAGCTCGTTGGAGGGAGAACTGTGGTGCGACCCAAAACGGTCCAAAAGATGGCCGAAGCTTCCAACGAGTGGCGAACGCTCGTCCGGTGTCAGAAACCACTGGAAATGCACTTGCAGCGAAGGAAACGGGCTGAGCTCGAGGACTTCCGGTGCTCGTCCCAAGAAAACGCGAGCGGGAATGCCCCGGGCTCAGTTTTCTCGTCCTGGGGTAAAAAGCGGTCCCCCGACGGTTTCTTCCCTTTGCTCCGTATTGGTCATAAGTCTTTCGATCTTCGGGTCTCGTGCTCCGAGGACTTCAACCCACACTCCTGGCATGCTCCCTGACACGTTTTCCGGAGGTATAGGTCGGGAAGCGAGCTCGTTGGAGGGAGAACTGTGGTGCGACCCAAAACGGTCCAAAAGATGGCCGAAGCTTCCAACGAGTGGCGAACGCTCGTCCGGTGTCAGAAACCACTGGAAATGCACTTGCAGCGAAGGAAACGGGCTGAGCTCGAGGACTTCCGGTGCTCGTCCCAAGAAAACGCGAGCGGGAATGCCCCGGACTCAGTTTTCTCGTCCTGGGGTAAAAAGCGGTCCCCCGACGGTTTCTTCCCTTTGCTCCGTATTGGTCATAAGTCTTTCGATCTTCGGGTCTCGTGCTCCGAGGACTTCAACCCACACTCCTGGCATGCTCCCTGACACGTTTTCCGGAGGTATAGGTCAGGAAGCGAGCTCGTTGGAGGGAGAACTGTGGTGCGACCCAAAACGGTCCAAAAGATGGCCGAAGCTTCCAACGAGTGGCGAACGCTCGTCCGGTGTCAGAAACCACTGGAAATGCATTTGCAGCGAAGGAAACGGGCTGAGCTCGAGGACTTCCGGTGCTCGTCCCAAGAAAACGCGAGCGGGAATGCCCCGGACTCAGTTTTCTCGTCCTGGGGTAAAAAGCGGTCCCCCGACGGTTTCTTCCCTTTGCTCCGTATTGGTCATAAGTCTTTCGATCTTCGGGTCTCGTGCTCCGAGGACTTCAACCCACACTCCTGGCATGCTCCCTGACACGTTTTCCGGAGGTATAGGTCGGGAAGCGAGCTCGTTGGAGGGAGAACTGTGGTGCGATCCAAAACGGTCCAAAAGATGGCCGAAGCTTCCAACGAGTGGCGAACGCTCGTCCGGTGTCAGAAACCACTGGAAATGCACTTGCAGCGAAGGAAACGAGCTGAGCTCGAGGACTTCCGGTGCTCGTCCCAAGAAAACGCGAGCGGGAATGCCCCGGACTCAGTTTTCTCGTCCTGGGGTAAAAAGCGGTCCCCCGACGGTTTCTTCCCTTTGCTCCGTATTGGTCATAAGTCTTTCGATCTTCGGGTCTCGTGCTCCGAGGACTTCTACCCACACTCCTGGCATGCTCCCTGACACGTTTTCCGGAGGTATAGGTCGGGAAGCGAGCTCGTTGGAGGGAGAACTGTGGTGCGACCCAAAACGGTCCAAAAGATGGCCGAAGCTTCCAACGAGTGGCGAACGCTCGTCCGGTGTCAGAAACCACTGGAAATGCACTTGCAGCGAAGGAAACGGGCTGAGCTCGAGGACTTCCGGTGCTCGTCCCAAGAAAACGCGAGCGGGAATGCCCCGGACTCAGTTTTCTCGTCCTGGGGTAAAAAGCGGTCCCCCGACGGTTTCTTCCCTTTGCTCCGTATTGGTCATAAGTCTTTCGATCTTCGGGTCTCGTGCTCCGAGGACTTCAACCCACACTCCTGGCATGCTCCCTGACACGTTTTCCGGAGGTATAGGTCGGGAAGCGAGCTCGTTGGAGGGAGAACTGTGGTGCGACCCAAAACGGTCCAAAAGATGGCTGAAGCTTCCAACGAGTGGCGAACGCTCGTCCGGTGTCAGAAACCACTGGAAATGCACTTGCAGCGAAGGAAACGGGCTGAGCTCGAGGACTTCCGGTGCTCGTCCCAAGAAAACGCGAGCGGGAATGCCCCGGACTCAGTTTTCTCGTCCTGGGGTAAAAAGCGGTCCCCCGACGGTTTCTTCCCTTTGCTCCGTATTGGTCATAAGTCTTTCGATCTTCGGGTCTCGTGCTCTGAGGACTTCAGCCCACACTCCTGGCATGCTCCCTGACACGTTTTCCGGAGGTATAGGTCGGGAAGCGAGCTCGTTGGAGGGAGAACTGTGGTGCGACCCAAAACGGTCCAAAAGATGGCCGAAGCTTCCAACGAGTGGCGAACGCTCGTCCGGTGTCAGAAACCACAGGAAATGCACTTGCAGCGAAGGAAACGGGCTGAGCTCGAGGACTTCCGGTGCTCGTCCCAAGAAAACGCGAGCGGGAATGCCCCGGACTCAGTTTTCTCGTCCTGGGGTAAAAAGCGGTCCCCCGACGGTTTCTTCCCTTTGCTCCGTATTGGTCATAAGTCTTTCGATCTTCGGGTCTCGTGCTCCGAGGACTTCAGCCCACACTCCTGGCATGCTCCCTGACACGTTTTCCGGAGGTATAGGTCGGGAAGCGAGCTCGTTGGAGGGAGAACTGTGGTGCGACCCAAAACGGTCCAAAAGATGGCCGAAGCTTCCAACGAGTGGCGAACGCTCGTCCGGTGTCAGAAACCACAGGAAATGCACTTGCAGCGAAGGAAACGGGCTGAGCTCGAGGACTTCCGGTGCTCGTCCCAAGAAAACGCGAGCGGGAATGCCCCGGACTCAGTTTTCTCGTCCTGGGGTAAAAAGCGGTCCCCCGACCGTTTCTTCCCTTTGCTCCGTATTGGTCATAAGTCTTTCGATCTTCGGGTCTCGTGCTCCGAGGACTTCAACCCACACTCCTGGCATGCTCCCTGACACGTTTTCCGGAGGTATAGGTCGGGAAGCGAGCTCGTTGGAGGGAGAACTGTGGTGCGACCCAAAACGGTCCAAAAGATGGCCGAAGCTTCCAACGAGTGGCGAACGCTCGTCCGGTGTCAGAAACCACTGGAAATGCACTTGCAGCGAAGGAAACGGGCTGAGCTCGAGGACTTCCGGTGCTCGTCCCAAGAAAACGCGAGCGAGAATGCCCCGGACTCAGTTTTCTCGTCCTGGGGTAAAAAGCGGTCCCCCGACGGTTTCTTCCCTTTGCTCCGTATTGGTCATAAGTCTTTCGATCTTCGGGTCTCGTGCTCTGAGGACTTCAACCCACACTCCTGGCATGCTCCCTGACACGTTTTCCGGAGGTATAGGTCGGGAAGCGAGCTCGTTGGAGGGAGAACTGTGGTGCGACCCAAAACGGTCCAAAAGATGGCCGAAGCTTCCAACGAGTGGCGAACGCTCGTCCGGTGCCAGAAACCACTGGAAATGCACTTGCAGCGAAGGAAACGGGCTGAGCTCGAGGACTTCCGGTGCTCGTCCCAAGAAAACGCGAGCGGGAATGCCCCGGACTCAGTTTTCTCGTGCTGGGGTAAAAAGCGGTCCCCCGACGGTTTCTTCCCTTTGCTCCGTATTGGTCATAAGTCTTTCGATCTTCGGGTCTCGTGCTCCGTGGACTTCAACCCACACTCCTGGCATGCTCCCTGACACGTTTTCCGGAGGTATAGGTTGGGAAGCGAGCTCGTTGGATGGAGAACTGTGGTGCGACCCAAAACGGTCCAAAAGATGGCCGAAGCTTCCAACGAGTGGCGAACGCTCGTCCGGTGTCAGAAACCACTGGAAATGCACTTGCAGCGAAGGAAACGGGCTGAGCTCGAGGACTTCCGGTGCTCGTCCCAAGAAAACGCGAGCGGGAATGCCCCGGACTCAGTTTTCTCGTCCTGGGGTAAAAAGCGGTCCCCCGACGGTTTCTTCCCTTTGCTCCGTATTGGTCATAGGTCTTTCGATCTTCGGGTCTCGTGCTCCGAGGACTTCAATCCACACTCCTGGCATGCTCCCTGACACGTTTTCCGGAGGTATAGGTCGGGAAGCGAGCTCGTTGGAGGGAGAACTGTGGTGCGACCCGAAACGGTCCAAAAGATGGCCGAAGCTTCCAACGAGTGGCGAACGCTCGTCCGGTGTCAGAAACCACTGGAAATGCACTTGCAGCGAAGGAAACGGGCTGAGCTCGAGGACTTCCGGTGCTGGTCCCAAGAAAACGCGAGCGGGAATGCCCCGGACTCAGTTTTCTCGTCCTGGGGTAAAAAGCGGTCCCCCGACCGTTTCTTCCCTTTGCTCCGTATTGGTCATAAGTCTTTCGATCTTCGGGTCTCGTGCTCCGAGGACTTCAACCCACACTCCTGGCATGCTCCCTGACACGTTTTCCGGAGGTATAGGTCGGGAAGCGAGCTCGTTGGAGGGAGAACTGTGGTGCGACCCAAAACGGTCCAAAAGATGGCCGAAGCTTCCAACGAGTGGCGAACGCTCGTCCGGTGTCAGAAACCACTGGAAATGCACTTGCAGCGAAGGAAACGGGCTGAGCTCGAGGACTTCCGGTGCTCGTCCCAAGAAAACGCGAGCGAGAATGCCCCGGACTCAGTTTTCTCGTCCTGGGGTAAAAAGCGGTCCCCCGACGGTTTCTTCCCTTTGCTCCGTATTGGTCATAAGTCTTTCGATCTTCGGGTCTCGTGCTCCGAGGACTTCAACCCACACTCCTGGCATGCTCCCTGACACGTTTTCCGGAGGTATAGGTCGGGAAGCGAGCTCGTTGGAGGGAGAACTGTGGTGCGACCCGAAACGGTCCAAAAGATGGCCGAAGCTTCCAACGAGTGGCGAACGCTCGTCCGGTGTCAGAAACCACTGGAAATGCACTTGCAGCGAAGGAAACAGGCTGAGCTCGAGGACTTCCGGTGCTCGTCCCAAGAAAACGCGAGCGGGAATGCCCCGGACTCAGTTTTCTCGTCCTGGGGTAAAAAGCGGTCCCCCGACGGTTTCTTCCCTTTGCTCCGTATTGGTCATAAGTCTTTCGATCTTCGGGTCTCGTGCTCCGAGGACTTCAACCCACACTCCTGGCATGCTCCCTGACACGTTTTCCGGAGGTATAGGTCGGGAAGCGAGCTCGTTGGAGGGAGAACTGTGGTGCGACCCAAAACGGTCCAAAAGATGGCCGAAGCTTCCAACGAGTGGCGAACGCTCGTCCGGTGTCAGAAACCACTGGAAATGCACTTGCAGCGAAGGAAACGGGCTGAGCTCGAGGACTTCCGGTGCTCGTCCCAAGAAAACGCGAGCGGGAATGCCCCGGACTCAGTTTTCTCGTCCTGGGGTAAAAAGCGGTCCCCCGACGGTTTCTTCCCTTTGCTCCGTATTGGTCATAAGTCTTTCGATCTTCGGGTCTCGTGCTCCGAGGACTTCAACCCAAACTCCTGGCATGCTCCCAGAGACGTTTTCCGGAGGTATAGGTCGGGAAGCGAGCTCGTTGGAGGGAGAACTGTGGTGCGACCCAAAACGGTCCAAAAGATGGCCGAAGCTTCCAACGAGTGGCGAACGCTCGTCCGGTGTCAGAAACCACTGGAAATGCACTTGCAGCGAAGGAAAAGGGCTGAGCTCGAGGACTTCCGGTGCTGGTCCCAAGAAAACGCGAGCGGGAATGCCCCGGACTCAGTTTTCTCGTCCTGGGGTAAAAAGCGATCCCCCGACGGTTTCTTCCCTTTGCTCCGTATTGGTCATAAGTCTTTCGATCTTCGGGTCTCGTGCTCCGAGGACTTCAACCCACACTCCTGGCATGCTCCCTGACAAGTTTTCCGGAGGTATAGGTCGGGAAGCGAGCTCGTTGGAGGGAGAACTGTGGTGCGACCCAAAACGGTCCAAAAGATGGCCGAAGCTTCCAACGAGTGGCGAACGCTCGTCCGGTGTCAGAAACCACTGGAAATGCACTTGTAGCGAAGGAAACGGGCTGAGCTCGAGGACTTCCCGTGCTCGTCCCAAGAAGACGCGAGCGGGAATGCCCCGGACTCAGTTTTCTCGTCCTGGGGTAAAAAGCGGTCCCCCGACGGTTTCTTCCCTTTGCTCCGTATTGGTCATAAGTCTTTCGATCTTCGGGTCTCGTGCTCCGAGGACTTCAACCCACACTTCTGGCATGCTCCCTGACACGTTTTCCGGAGGTATAGGTCGGGAAGCGAGCTCGTTGGAGGGAGAACTGTGGTGCGACCCAAAACGGTCCAAAAGATGGCCGAAGCTTCCAACGAGTGGCGAACGCTCGTCCGGTGTCAGAAACCACTGGAAATGCACTTGCAGCGAAGGAAACGGGCTGAGCTCGAGGACTTCCGGTGCTCGTCCCAAGAAGACGCGAGCGGGAATGCCCCGGACTCAGTTTTCTCGTCCTGGGGTAAAAAGCGGTCCCCCGACGGTTTCTTCCCTTTGCTCCGTATTGGTCATAAGTCTTTCGATCATCGGGTCTCGTGCTCCGAGGACTGCAACCCACACTCCTGGCATGCTCCCTGACACGTTTTCCGGAGGTATAGGTCGGGAAGCGAGCTCGTTGGAGGGAGAACTGTGGTGCGACCCAAAACGGTCCAAAAGATGGCCGAAGCTTCCAACGAGTGGCGAACGCTCGTCCGGTGTCAGAAACCACTGGAAATGCACTTGCAGCGAAAGAAGCGGGCTGAGCTCGAGGACTTCCGGTGCTCGTCCCAAGAAGACGCGAGCGGGAATGCCCCGGACTCAGTTTTCTCGTCCTGGGGTAAAAAGCGGTCCCCCGACGGTTTCTTCCCTTTGCTCCGTATTGGTCATAAGTCTTTCGATCTTCGGGTCTCGTGCTCCGAGGACTTCAACCCACACTCCTGGCATGCTCCCTGACACGTTTTCCGGAGGTATAGGTCGGGAAGCGAGCTCGTTGGAGGGAGAACTGTGGTGCGACCCAAAACGGTCCAAAAGATGGCCGAAGCTTCCAACGAGTGGCGAACGCTCGTCCGGTGTCAGAAACCACTGGAAATGCACTTGCAGCGAAGGAAACGGGCTGAGCTCGAGGACTTCCGGTGCTCGTCCCAAGAAGACGCGAGCGGGAATGCCCCGGACTCAGTTTTCTCGTCCTGGGGTAAAAAGCGGTCCCCCGACGGTTTCTTCCCTTTGCTCCGTATTGGTCATAAGTCTTTCGATCTTCGGGTCTCGTGCTCCGAGGACTTCAACCCACACTCCTGGCATGCTCCCTGACACGTTTTCCGGAGGTATAGGTCGGGAAGCGAGCTCGTTGGAGGGAGAACTGTGGTGCGACCCAAAACGGTCCAAAAGATGGCCGAAGCTTCCAACGAGTGGCGAACGCTCGTCCGGTGTCAGAAACCACTGGAAATGCACTTGCAGCGAAGGAAACGGGCTGAGCTCGAGGACTTCCGGTGCTCGTCCCAAGAAGACGCGAGCGGGAATGCCCCGGACTCAGTTTTCTCGTCCTGGGGTAAAAAGCGGTCCCCCGACGGTTTCTTCCCTTTGCTCCGTATTGGTCATAAGTCTTTCGATCTTCGGGTCTCGTGCTCCGAGGACTTCAACCCACACTCCTGGCATGCTCCCTGACACGTTTTCCGGAGGTATAGGTCGGGAAGCGAGCTCGTTGGAGGGAGAACTGTGGTGCGACCCAAAACGGTCCAAAAGATGGCCGAAGCTTCCAACGAGTGGCGAACGCTCGTCCGGTGTCAGAAACCACTGGAAATGCACTTGCAGCGAAGGAAACGGGCTGAGCTCGAGGAATTCCGGTGCTCGTCCCAAGAAAACGCGAGCGGGAATGCCCCGGACTCAGTTTTCTCGTCCTGGGGTAAAAAGCGGTCCCCCGACGGTTTCTTCCCTTTGCTCCGTATTGGTCATAAGTCTTTCGATCTTCGGGTCTCGTGCTCCGAGGACTTCAACCCACACTCCTGGCATGCTCCCTGACACGTTTTCCGGAGGTATAGGTCGGGAAGCGAGCTCGTTGGAGGGAGAACTGTGGTGCGACCCAAAACGGTCCAAAAGATGGCCGAAGCTTCCAACGAGTGGTGAACGCTCGTCCGGTGCCAGAAACCACTGGAAATGCACTTGCAGCGAAGGAAACGGGCTGAGCTCGAGGACTTCCGGTGCTCGTCCCAAGAAAACGCGAGCGGGAATGCCCCGGACTCAGTTTTCTCGTCCTGGGGTAAAAAGCGGTCCCCCGACGGTTTCTTCCCTTTGCTCCGTATTGGTCATAAGTCTTTCGATCTTCGGGTCTCGTGCTCCGAGGACTTCAACCCACACTCCTGGCATGCTCCCTGACACGTTTTCCGGAGGTATAGGTCGGGAAGCGAGCTCGTTGGAGGGAGAACTGTGGTGCGACCCAAAACGGTCCAAAAGATGGCCGAAGCTTCCAACGAGTGGCGAACGCTCGTCCGGTGTCAGAAACCACTGGAAATGCACTTGCAGCGAAGGAAACGGGCTGAGCTCGAGGACTTCCGGTGCTCGTCCCAAGAAAACGCGAGCGGGAATGCCCCGGACTCAGTTTTCTCGTCCTGGGGTAAAAAGCGGTCCCCCGACGGTTTCTTCCCTTTGCTCCGTATTGGTCATAAGTCTTTCGATCTTCGGGTCTC
Organism: Cucumis melo; assembly: GCF_025177605.1. NCBI lineage: Eukaryota > Viridiplantae > Streptophyta > Magnoliopsida > Cucurbitales > Cucurbitaceae > Cucumis > Cucumis melo. The sequence continues at coordinate 450,930 of NW_026123776.1, forward strand.
GTGCTCCGAGGACTTCAACCCACACTCCTGGCATGCTCCCTGACACGTTTTCCGGAGGTATAGGTCGGGGAAGCGAGCTCGTTGGAGGGAGAACTGTGGTGCGACCCAAAACGGTCCAAAAGATGGCCGAAGCTTCCAACGAGTGGCGAACGCTCGTCCGGTGTCAGAAACCACTGGAAATGCACTTGCAGCGAAGGAAACGGGCTGAGCTCGAGGACTTCCGGTGCTCGTCCCAAGAAAACGCGAGCGGGAATGCCCCGGACTCAGTTTTCTCGTCCTGGGGTAAAAAGCGGTCCCCCGACGGTTTCTTCCCTTTGCTCCGTATTGGTCATAAGTCTTTCGATCTTCGGGTCTCGTGCTCCGAGGACTTCAACCCACACTCCTGGCATGCTCCCTGACACGTTTTCCGGAGGTATAGGTAGGGGAAGCGAGCTCGTTGGAGGGAGAACTGTGGTGCGACCCAAAACGGTCCAAAAGATGGCCGAAGCTTCCAACGAGTGGCGAACGCTCGTCCGGTGTCAGAAACCACTGGAAATGCACTTGCAGCGAAGGAAACGGGCTGAGCTCGAGGACTTCCGGTGCTCGTCCCAAGAAGACGCGAGCGGGAATGCCCCGGACTCAGTTTTCTCGTCCTGGGGTAAAAAGCGGTCCCCCGACGGTTTCTTCCCTTTGCTCCGTATTGGTCATAAGTCTTTCGATCTTCGGGTCTCGTGCTCCGAGGACTTCAACCCACACTCCTGGCATGCTCCCTGACACGTTTTCCGGAGGTATAGGTCGGGAAGCGAGCTCGTTGGAGGGAGAACTGTGGTGCGACCCAAAACGGTCCAAAAGATGGCCGAAGCTTCCAACGAGTGGCGAACGCTCGTCCGGTGTCAGAAACCACTGGAAATGCACTTGCAGCGAAGGAAACGGGCTGAGCTCGAGGACTTCCGGTGCTCGTCCCAAGAAAACGCGAGCGGGAATGCCCCGGACTCAGTTTTCTCGTCCTGGGGTAAAAAGCGGTCCCCCGACGGTTTCTTCCCTTTGCTCCGTATTGGTCATAAGTCTTTCGATCTTCGGGTCTCGTGCTCCGAGGACTTCAACCCACACTCCTGGCATGCTCCCTGACACGTTTTCCGGAGGTATAGGTCGGGAAGCGAGCTCGTTGGAGGGAGAACTGTGGTGCGACCCAAAACGGTCCAAAAGATGGCCGAAGCTTCCAACGAGTGGCGAACGCTCGTCCGGTGCCAGAAACCACTGGAAATGCACTTGCAGCGAAGGAAACGGGCTGAGCTCGAGGACTTCCGGTGCTCGTCCCAAGAAAACGCGAGCGGGAATGCCCCGGACTCAGTTTTCTCGTCCTGGGGTAAAAAGCGGTCCCCCGACGGTTTCTTCCCTTTGCTCCGTATTGGTCATAAGTCTTTCGATCTTCGGGTCTCGTGCTCCGAGGACTTCAACCCACACTCCTGGCATGCTCCCTGACACGTTTTCCGGAGGTATAGGTCGGGAAGCGAGCTCGTTGGAGGGAGAACTGTGGTGCGACCCAAAACGGTCCAAAAGATGGCCGAAGCTTCCAACGAGTGGCGAACGCTCGTCCGGTATCAGAAACCACTGGAAATGCACTTGCAGCGAAGGAAACGGGCTGAGCTCGAGGACTTCCGGTGCTCGTCCCATGAAAACGCGAGCGGGAATGCCTCGGACTCAGTTTTCTCGTCCTGGGGTAAAAAGCGGTCCCCCGACGGTTTCTTCCCTTTGCTCCGTATTGGTCATAAGTCTTTCGATCTTCGGGTCTCGTGCTCCGAGGACTTCAACCCACACTCCTGGCATGCTCCCTGACACGTTTTCCGGAGGTATAGGTCGGGAAGCGAGCTCGTTGGAGGGAGAACTGTGGTGCGACCCAAAACGGTCCAAAAGATGGCCGAAGCTTCCAACGAGTGGCGAACGCTCGTCCGGTGTCAGAAACCACTGGAAATGCACTTGCAGCGAAGGAAACGGGCTGAGCTCGAGGACTTCCGGTGCTCGTCCCAAGAAAACGTGATCGGGAATGCCCCGGACTCAGTTTTCTCGTCCTGCGGTAAAAAGCGGTCCCCCGACGGTTTCTTCCCTTTGCTCCGTATTGGTCATAAGTCTTTCGATCTTCGGGTCTCGTGCTCCGAGGACTTCAACCCACACTCCTGGCATGCTCCCTGACACGTTTTCCGGAGGTATAGGTCGGGAAGCGAGCTCGTTGGAGGGAGAACTGTGGTGCGACCCAAAACGGTCCAAAAGATGGCCGAAGCTTCCAACGAGTGGCGAACGCTCGTCCGGTGCCAGAAACCACTGGAAATGCACTTGCAGCGAAGGAAACGGGCTGAGCTCGAGGACTTCCGGTGCTCGTCCCAAGAAAACGCGAGCGGGAATGCCCCGGACTCAGTTTTCTCGTCCTCGGGTAAAAAGCGGTGCCCCGACGGTTTCTTCCCTTTGCTCCGTATTGGTCATAAGTCTTTCGATCTTCGGGTCTCGTGCTCCGAGGACTTCAACCCACACTCCTGGCATGCTCCCTGACGAGTTTTCCGGAGGTATAGGTCGGGAAGCGAGCTCGTTGGAGGGAGAACTGTGGTGCGACCCAAAACGGTCCAAAAGATGGTTGCTTCCAACGAGTGGCGAACGCTCGTCCGGTGCCAGAAACCACTGGAAATGCACTTGCAGCGAAGGAAACGGGCTGAGCTCGAGGACTTCCGGTGCTCGTCCCAAGAAAACGCGAGCGGAAATGCCCCGGACTCAGTTTTCTCGTCCTCAGGTAAAAAGCGGTCCCCCGACGGTTTCTTCCCTTTGCTCCGTATTGGTCATAAGTCTTTCGATCTTCGGGTCTCGTGCTCCGAGGACTTCAACCCACACTCCTGGCATGCTCCCTGACACGTTTTCCGGAGGTATAGGTCGGGAAGCGAGCTCGTTGGAGGGAGAACTGTGGTGCGACCCAAAACGGTCCAAAAGATGGCCGAAGCTTCCAACGAGTGGCGAACGCTCGTCCGGTGTCAGAAACCACTGGAAATGCTATTGCAGCGAAGGAAACGGGCTGAGCTCGGGGACTTCCGGTGCTCGTCCCAAGAAAACGCGAGCGGGAATGCCCCGGACTCAGTTTTCTCGTCCTGGGGTAAAAAGCGGTCCCCCGACGGTTTCTTCCCTTTGCTCCGTATTGGTCATAAGTCTTTCGATCTTCGGGTCTCGTGCTCCGAGGACTTCAACCCACACTCCTGGCATGCTCCCTGACACGTTTTCCGGAGGTATAGGTCGGGAAGCGAGCTCGTTGGAGGGAGAACTGTGGTGCGACCCAAAACGGTCCAAAAGATGGCCGAAGCTTCCAACGAGTGGCGAACGCTCGTCCGGTGTCAGAAACCACTGGAAATGCACTTGCAGCGAAGGAAACGGGCTGAGCTCGAGGACTTCCGGTGCTCGTCCCAAGAAAACGCGAGCGGGAATGCCCCGGACTCAGTTTTCTCGTCCTGCGGTAAAAAGCGGTCCCCCGACGGTTTCTTCCCTTTGCTCCGTATTGGTCATAAATCTTTCGATCTTCGGGTCTCGTGCTCCGAGGACTTCAGCCCACACTCCTGGCATGCTCCCTGACACGTTTTCCGGAGGTATAGGTCGGGAAGCGAGCTCGTTGGAGGGAGAACTGTGGTGCGACCCAAAACGGTCCAAAAGATGGTTGCCTCCAACGAGTGGCGAACGCTCGTCCGGTGCCAGAAACCACTGGAAATGCACTTGCAGCGAAGGAAACGGGCTGAGCTCGAGGACTTCCGGTGCTCGTCCCAAGAAAACGCGAGCGGGAATGCCCCGGACTCAGTTTTCTCGTCCTCGGGTAAAAAGCGGTCCCCCGACGGTTTCTTCCCTTTGCTCCGTATTGGTCATAAGTCTTTCGATCTTCGGGTCTCGTGCTCCGAGGACTTCAACCCACACTCCTGGCATGCTCCCTGACACGTTTTCCGGAGGTATAGGTCGGGAAGCGAGCTCGTTGGAGGGAGAACTGTGGTGCGACCCAAAACGGTCCAAAAGATGGCCGAAGCTTCCAACGAGTGGCGAACGCTCGTCCGGTGTCAGAAACCACTGGAAATGCACTTGCAGCGAAGGAAACGGGCTGAGCTCGAGGACTTCCGGTGCTCGTCCCAAGAAAACGCGAGCGGGAATGCCCCGGACTCAGTTTTCTCGTCCTGGGGTAAAAAGCGGTCCCCCGACGGTTTCTTCCCTTTGCTCCGTATTGGTCATAAGTCTTTCGATCTTCGGGTCTCGTGCTCCGAGGACTTCAACCCACACTCCTGGCATGCTCCCTGACACGTTTTCCGGAGGTATAGGTCGGGAAGCGAGCTCGTTGGAGGGAGAACTGTGGTGAGACCCAAAACGGTCCAAAAGATGGCCGAAGCTTCCAACGAGTGGCGAACGCTCGTCCGGTGTCAGAAACCACTGGAAATGCACTTGCAGCGAAGGAAACGGGCTGAGCTCGAGGACTTCCGGTGCTCGTCCCAAGAAAACGCGAGCGGGAATGCCCCGGACTCAGTTTTCTCGTCCTGGGGTAAAAAGCGGTCCCCCGACGGTTTCTTCCCTTTGCTCCGTATTGGTCATAAGTCTTTCGATCTTCGGGTCTCGTGCTCCGAGGACTTCAACCCACACTCCTGGCATGCTCCCTGACACGTTTTCCGGAGGTATAGGTCGGGAAGCGAGCTCGTTGGAGGGAGAACTGTGGTGCGACCCAAAACGGTCCAAAAGATGGCCGAAGCTTCCAACGAGTGGCGAACGCTCGTCCGGTGTCAGAAACCACTGGAAATGCACTTGCAGCGAAGGAAACGGGCTGAGCTCGAGGACTTCCGGTGCTCGTCCCAAGAAAACGCGAGCGGGAATGCCCCGGACTCAGTTTTCTCGTCCTGCGGTAAAAAGCGGTCCCCCGACGGTTTCTTCCCTTTGCTCCGTATTGGTCATAAGTCTTTCGATCTTCGGGTCTCGTGCTCCGAGGACTTCAACCCACACTCCTGGCATGCTCCCTGACACGTTTTCCGGAGGTATAGGTTGGGAAGCGAGCTCGTTGGAGGGAGAACTGTGGTGCGACCCAAAACGGTCCAAAAGATGGCCGAAGCTTCCAACGAGTGGCGAACGCTCGTCCGGTGCCAGAAACCACTGGAAATGCACTTGCAGCGAAGGAAACGGGCTGAGCTCGAGGACTTCCGGTGCTCGTCCCAAGAAAACGTGATCGGGAATGCCCCGGACTCAGTTTTCTCGTCCTGCGGTAAAAAGCGGTCCCCCGACGGTTTCTTCCCTTTGCTCCGTATTGGTCATAAGTCTTTCGATCTTCGGGTCTCGTGCTCCGAGGACTTCAGCCCACACTCCTGGCATGCTCCCTGACACGTTTTCCGGAGGTATAGGTCGGGAAGCGAGCTCGTTGGAGGGAGAACTGTGGTGCGACCCAAAACGGTCCAAAAGATGGCCGAAGCTTCCAACGAGTGGCGAACGCTCGTCCGGTGCCAGAAACCACTGGAAATGCACTTGCAGCGAAGGAAACGGGCTGAGCTCGAGGACTTCCGGTGCTCGTCCCAAGAAAACGCGAGCGGGAATGCCCCGGACTCAGTTTTCTCGTCCTCGGGTAAAAAGCGGTGCCCCGACGGTTTCTTCCCTTTGCTCCGTATTGGTCATAAGTCTTTCGATCTTCGGGTCTCGTGCTCCGAGGACTTCAACCCACACTCCTGGCATGCTCCCTGACGAGTTTTCCGGAGGTATAGGTCGGGAAGCGAGCTCGTTGGAGGGAGAACTGTGGTGCGACCCAAAACGGTCCAAAAGATGGCCGAAGCTTCCAACGAGTGGCGAACGCTCGTCCGGTGTCAGAAACCACTGGAAATGCTATTGCAGCGAAGGAAACGGGCTGAGCTCGAGGACTTCCGGTGCTCGTCCCAAGAAAACGCGAGCGGGAATGCCCCGGACTCAGTTTTCTCGTCCTGGGGTAAAAAGCGGTCCCCCGACGGTTTCTTCCCTTTGCTCCGTATTGGTCATAAGTCTTTCGATCTTCGGGTCTCGTGCTCCGAGGACTTCAACCCACACTCCTGGCATGCTCCCTGACACGTTTTCCGGAGGTATAGGTCGGGAAGCGAGCTCGTTGGAGGGAGAATTGTGGTGCGACCCAAAACGGTCCAAAAGATGGCCGAAGCTTCCAACGAGTGGCGAACGCTCGTCCGGTGTCAGAAACCACTGGAAATGCTATTGCAGCGAAGGAAACGGGCTGAGCTCGAGGACTTCCGGTGCTCGTCCCAAGAAAACGCGAGCGGGAATGCCCCGGACTCAGTTTTCTCGTCCTGGGGTAAAAAGCGGTCCCCCGACGGTTTCTTCCCTTTGCTCCGTATTGGTCATAAGTCTTTCGATCTTCGGGTCTCGTGCTCCGAGGACTTCAACCCACACTCCTGGCATGCTCCCTGACACGTTTTCCGGAGGTATACGTCGGGAAGCGAGCTCGTTGGAGGGAGAACTGTGGTGCGACCCAAAACGGTCCAAAAGATGGCCGAAGCTTCCAACGAGTGGCGAACGCTCGTCCGGTGCCAGAAACCACTGGTAATGCACTTGCAGCGAAGGAAACGGGCTGAGCTCGAGGACTTCCGGTGCTCGTCCCAAGAAAACGCGAGCGGGAATGCCCCGGACTCAGTTTTCTCGTCCTCAGGTAAAAAGCGGTCCCCCGACGGTTTCTTCCCTATGCTCCGTATTGGTCATAAGTCTTTCGATCTTCGGGTCTCGTGCTCCGAGGACTTCAACCCACACTCCTCGCATGCTCCCTGACACGTTTTCCGGAGGTATAGGTCGGGAAGCGAGCTCGTTGGAGGGAGAACTGTGGTGCGACCCAAAACGGTCCAAAAGATGGCCGAAGCTTCCAACGAGTGGCGAACGCTCGTTCGGTGTCAGAAACTACTTGAAATGCACTTGCAGCGAAGGAAACGGGCTGAGCTCGAGGACTTCCGGTGCTCGTCCCAAGAAAACGCGAGCGGGAATGCCCCGGACTCAGTTTTCTCGTCCTGCGGTAAAAAGCGGTCCCCCGACGGTTTCTTCCCTTTGCTCCGTATTGGTCATAAATCTTTCGATCTTCGGGTCTCGTGCTCCGAGGACTTCAGCCCACACTCCTGGCATGCTCCCTGACACGTTTTCCGGAGGTATAGGTCGGGAAGCGAGCTCGTTGGAGGGAGAACTGTGGTGCGACCCAAAACGGTCCAAAAGATGGTTGCTTCCAACGAGTGGCGAACGCTCGTCCGGTGCCAGAAACCACTGGAAATGCACTTGCAGCGAAGGAAACGGGCTGAGCTCGAGGACTTCCGGTGCTCGTCCCAAGAAAACGCGAGCGGGAATGCCCCGGACTCAGTTTTCTCGTCCTCGGGTAAAAAGCGGTCCCCCGACGGTTTCTTCCCTTTGCTCCGTATTGGTCATAAGTCTTTCGATCTTCGGGTCTCGTGCTCCGAGGACTTCAACCCACACTCCTGGCATGCTCCCTGACACGTTTTCCGGAGGTATAGGTCGGGAAGCGAGCTCGTTGGAGGGAGAACTGTGGTGCGACCCAAAACGGTCCAAAAGATGGCCGAAGCTTCCAACGAGTGGCGAACGCTCGTCCGGTGTCAGAAACCACTGGAAATGCTATTGCAGCGAAGGAAACGGGCTGAGCTCGAGGACTTCCGGTGCTCGTCCCAAGAAAACGCGAGCGGGAATGCCCCGGACTCAGTTTTCTCGTCCTGGGGTAAAAAGCGGTCCCCCGACGGTTTCTTCCCTTTGCTCCGTATTGGTCATAAGTCTTTCGATCTTCGGGTCTCATGCTCCGAGGACTTCAACCCACACTCCTGGCATGCTCCCTGACACGTTTTCCGGAGGTATAGGTCGGGAAGCGAGCTCGTTGGAGGGAGAACTGTGGTGCGACCCAAAACGGTCCAAAAGATGGCCGAAGCTTCCAACGAGTGGCGAACGCTCGTCCGGTGTCAGAAACCACTGGAAATGCACTTGCAGCGAAGGAAACGGGCTGAGCTCGAGGACTTCCGGTGCTCGTCCCAAGAAAACGCGAGCAGGAATGCCCCGGACTCAGTTTTCTCGTCCTGCGGTAAAAAGCGGTCCCCCGACGGTTTCTTCCCTTTGCTCCGTATTGGTCATAAATCTTTCGATCTTCGGGTCTCGTGCTCCGAGGACTTCAGCCCACACTCCTGGCATGCTCCCTGACACGTTTTCCGGAGGTATAGGTCGGGAAGCGAGCTCGTTGGAGGGAGAACTGTGGTGCGACCCAAAACGGTCCAAAAGATGGTTGCTTCCAACGAGTGGCGAACGCTCGTCCGGTGCCAGAAACCACTGGAAATGCACTTGCAGCGAAGGAAACGGGCTGAGCTCGAGGACTTCCGGTGCTCGTCCCAAGAAAACGCGAGCGGAAATGCCCCGGACTCAGTTTTCTCGTCCTCAGGTAAAAAGCGGTCCCCCGACGGTTTCTTCCCTTTGCTCCGTATTGGTCATAAGTCTTTCGATCTTCGGGTCTCGTGCTCCGAGGACTTCAACCCACACTCCTCGCATGCTCCCTGACACGTTTTCCGGAGGTATAGGTCGGGAAGCGAGCTCGTTGGAGGGAGAACTGTGGTGCGACCCAAAACGGTCCATAAGATGGCCGAAGCTTCCAACGAGTGGCGAACGCTCGTTCGGTGTCAGAAACTACTTGAAATGCACTTGCAGCGAAGGAAACGGGCTGAGCTCGAGGACTTCCGGTGCTCGTCCCAAGAAAACGCGAGCGGGAATGCCCCGGACTCAGTTTTCTCGTCCTGCGGTAAAAAGCGGTCCCCCGACGGTTTCTTCCCTTTGCTCCGTATTGGTCATAAATCTTTCGATCTTCGGGTCTCGTGCTCCGAGGACTTCAGCCCACACTCCTGGCATGCTCCCTGACACGTTTTCCGGAGGTATAGGTCGGGAAGCGAGCTCGTTGGAGGGAGAACTGTGGTGCGACCCAAAACGGTCCAAAAGATGGTTGCTTCCAACGAGTGGCGAACGCTCGTCCGGTGCCAGAAACCACTGGAAATGCACTTGCAGTGAAGGAAACGGGCTGAGCTCGAGGACTTCCGGTGCTCGTCCCAAGAAAACGCGAGCGGGAATGCCCCGGACTCAGTTTTCTCGTCCTGGGGTAAAAAGCGGTCCCCCGACGGTTTCTTCCCTTTGCTCCGTATTGGTCATAAGTCTTTCGATCTTCGGGTCTCGTGCTCCGAGGACTTCAACCCACACTCCTGGCATGCTCCCTGACACGTTTTCCGGAGGTATAGGTCGGGAAGCGAGCTCGTTGGAGGGAGAACTGTGGTGCGACCCAAAACGGTCCAAAAGATGGCCGAAGCTTCCAACGAGTGGCGAACGCTCGTCCGGTGTCAGAAACCACTGGAAATGCACTTGCAGCGAAGGAAACGGGCTGAGCTCGAGGACTTCCGGTGCTGGTCCCAAGAAAACGCGAGCGGGAATGCCCCGGACTCAGTTTTCTCGTCCTGGGGTAAAAAGCGGTCCCCCGACGGTTTCTTCCCTTTGCTCCGTATTGGTCATAAGTCTTTCGATCTTCGGGTCTCGTGCTCCGAGGACTTCAACCCACACTCCTGGCATGCTCCCTGACACGTTTTCCGGAGGTATAGGTCGGGAAGCGAGCTCGTTGGAGGGAGAACTGTGGTGCGACCCAAAACGGTCCAAAAGATGGCCGAAGCTTCCAACGAGTGGCGAACGCTCGTCCGGTGTCAGAAACCACTGGAAATGCACTTGCAGCGAAGGAAACGGGCTGAGCTCGAGGACTTCCGGTGCTCGTCCCAAGAAAACGCGAGCGGGAATGCCCCGGACTCAGTTTTCTCGTCCTGGGGTAAAAAGCGGTCCCCCGACGGTTTCTTCCCTTTGCTCCGTATTGGTCATAAGTCTTTCGATCTTCGGGTCTCGTGCTCCGAGGACTTCAACCCACACTCCGGGCATGCTCCCTGACACGTTTTCCGGAGGTATAGGTCGGGAAGCGAGCTCGTTGGAGGGAGAACTGTGGTGCGACCCAAAACGGTCCAAAAGATGGCCGAAGCTTCCAACGAGTGGCGAACGCTCGTCCGGTGTCAGAAACCACTGGAAATGCACTTGCAGCGAAGGAAACGGGCTGAGCTCGAGGACTTCCGGTGCTCGTCCCAAGAAAACGCGAGCGGGAATGCCCCGGACTCAGTTTTCTCGTCCTGGGGTAAAAAGCGGTCCCCCGACGGTTTCTTCCCTTTGCTCCGTATTGGTCATAAGTCTTTCGATCTTCGGGTCTCGTGCTCCGAGGACTTCAACCCACACTCCTGGCATGCTCCCTGACACGTTTTCCGGAGGTATAGGTCGGGAAGCGAGCTCGTTGGAGGGAGAACTGTGGTGCGACCCAAAACGGTCCAAAAGATGGCCGAAGCTTCCAACGAGTGGCGAACGCTCGTCCGGTGTCAGAAACCACTGGAAATGCACTTGCAGCGAAGGAAACGGGCTGAGCTCGAGGACTTCCGGTGCTCGTCCCAAGAAAACGCGAGCGGGAATGCCCCGGACTCAGTTTTCTCGTCCTGCGGTAAAAAGCGGTCCCCCGACGGTTTCTTCCCTTTGCTCCGTATTGGTCATAAGTCTTTCGATCTTCGGGTCTCGTGCTCCGAGGACTTCAACCCACACTCCTGGCATGCTCCCTGACACGTTTTCCGGAGGTATAGGTCGGGAAGCGAGCTCGTTGGAGGGAGAACTGTGGTGCGACCCAAAACGTTCCAAAAGATGGTCGAAGCTTCCAACGAGTGGCGAACGCTCGTCCGGTGCCAGAAACCACTGGAAACGCACTTGCAGCGAAGGAAACGGGCTGAGCTCGAGGACTTCCGGTGCTCGTCCCAAGAAAACGCGAGCGGGAATGCCCCGGACTCAGTTTTCTCGTCCTGCGGTAAAAAGCGGTCCCCCGACGGTTTCTTCCCTTTGCTCCGTATTGGTCATAAGTCTTTCGATCTTCGGGTCTCGTGCTCCGAGGACTTCAACCCACACTCCTGGCATGCTCCCTGACACGTTTTCCGGAGGTATAGGTCGGGAAGCGAGCTCGTTGGAGGGAGAACTGTGGTGCGACCCAAAACGGTCCAAAAGATGGCCGAAGCTTCCAACGAGTGGCGAACGCTCGTCCGGTGCCAGAAACCACTGGAAATGCACTTGCAGCGAAGGAAACGGGCTGAGCTCGAGGACTTCCGGTGCTTGTCCCAAGAAAACGCGAGAGGGAATGCCCCGGACTCAGTTTTCTCGTCCTGGGGTAAAAAGCGGTCCCCCGACGGTTTCTTCCCTTTGCTCCGTATTGGTCATAAGTCTTTCGATCTTCGGGTCTCGTGCTCCGAGGACTTCAACTCACACTCCTGGCATGCTCCCTGACACGTTTTCCGGAGGTATAGGTCGGGAAGCGAGCTCGTTGGAGGGAGAACTGTGGTGCGACCCAAAACGGTCCAAAAGATGGCCGAAGCTTCCAACGAGTGGCGAACGCTCGTCCGGTGTCAGAAACCACTGGAAATGCACTTGCAGCGAAGGAAAGGGGCTGAGCTCGAGGACTTCCAGTGCTCGTCCCAAGAAAACGCGAGCGGGAATGCCCCGGACTCAGTTTTCTCGTCCTGGGTAAAAAGCGGTCCCCCGACGGTTTCTTCCCTTTGCTCCGTATTGGTCATAAGTCTTTCGATCTTCGATTCTCGTGCTCCGAGGACTTCAACTCACACTCCTGGCATGCTCCCTGACACGTTTTCCGGAGGTATAGGTCGGGAAGCGAGCTCGTTGGAGGGAGAACTGTGGTGCGACCCAAAACGGTCCAAAAGATGGCCGAAGCTTCCAACGAGTGGCGAACGCTCGTCCGGTGTCAGAAACCACTGGAAATGCACTTGCAGCGAAGGAAACGGGCTGAGCTCGAGGACTTCCGGTGCTCGTCCCAAGAAAACGCGAGCGGGAATGCCCCGGACTCAGTTTTCTCGTCCTGGGGTAAAAAGCGGTCCCCCGACGGTTTCTTCCCTTTGCTCCGTATTGGTCATAGGTCTTTCGATCTTCGGGTCTCGTGCTCCGAGGACTTCAACCCACACTCCTGGCATGCTCCCTGACACGTTTTCCGGAGGTATAGGTCGGGAAGCGAGCTCGTTGGAGGGAGAACTGTGGTGCGACCCAAAACGGTCCAAAAGATGGCCGAAGCTTCCAACGAGTGGCGAACGCCCGTCCGGTGTCAGAAACCACTGGAAATGCACTTGCAGCGAAGGAAACGGGCTGAGCTCGAGGACTTCCGGTGCTCGTCCCAAGAAAACGCGAGCGGGAATGCCCCGGACTCAGTTTTCTCGTCCTGGGGTAAAAAGCGGTCCCCCGACGGTTTCTTCCCTTTGCTCCGTATTGGTCATAAGTCTTTCGATCTTCGGGTCTCGTGCTCCGAGGACTTCAACCCACACTCCTGGCATGCTCCCTGACACGTTTTCCGGAGGTATAGGTCGGGAAGCGAGCTCGTTGGAGGGAGAACTGTGGTGCGACCCAAAACGGTCCAAAAGATGGCCGAAGCTTCCAACGAGTGGCGAACGCTCGTCCGGTGTCAGAAACCACTGGAAATGCACTTGCAGCGAAGGAAACGGGCTGAGCTCGAGGACTTCCGGTGCTCGTCCCAAGAAAACGCGAGCGGGAATGCCCCGGACTCAGTTTTCTCGTCCTGGGGTAAAAAGCGGTCCCCCGACGGTTTCTTCCCTTTGCTCCGTATTGGTCATAGGTCTTTCGATCTTCGGGTCTCGTGCTCCGAGGACTTCAACCCACACTCCTGGCATGCTCCCTGACACGTTTTCCGGAGGTATAGGTCGGGAAGCGGGCTCGTTGGAGGGAGAACTGTGGTGCGACCCAAAACGGTCCAAAAGATGGCCGAAGCTTCCAACGAGTGGCGAACGCTCGTCCGGTGTCAGAAACCACTGGAAATGCACTTGCAGCGAAGGAAACGGGCTGGGCTCGAGGACTTCCGGTGCTCGTCCCAAGAAAACGCGAGCGGGAATGCCCCGGACTCAGTTTTCTCGTCCTGGGGTAAAAAGCGGTCCCCCGACGGTTTCTTCCCTTTGCTCCGTATTGGTCATAGGTCTTTCGATCTTCGGGTCTCGTGCTCCGAGGACTTCAACCCACACTCCTGGCATGCTCCCTGACACGTTTTCCGGAGGTATAGGTCGGGAAGCGAGCTCGTTGGAGGGAGAACTGTGGTGCGACCCAAAACGGTCCAAAAGATGGCCGAAGCTTCCAACGAGTGGCGAACGCTCGTCCGGTGTCAGAAACCACTGGAAATGCACTTGCAGCGAAGGAAACGGGCTGAGCTCGAGGACTTCCGGTGCTCGTCCCAAGAAAACGCGAGCGGGAATGCCCCGGACTCAGTTTTCTCGTCCTGGGGTAAAAAGCGGTCCCCCGACGGTTTCTTCCCTTTGCTCCGTATTGGTCATAGGTCTTTCGATCTTCGGGTCTCGTGCTCCGAGGACTTCAACCCACACTCCTGGCATGCTCCCTGACACGTTTTCCGGAGGTATAGGTCGGGAAGCGAGCTCGTTGGAGGGAGAACTGTGGTGCGACCCAAAACGGTCCAAAAGATGGCCGAAGCTTCCAACGAGTGGCGAACGCTCGTCCGGTGTCAGAAACCACTGGAAATGCACTTGCAGCGAAGGAAACGGGCTGAGCTCGAGGACTTCCGGTGCTCGTCCCAAGAAATCGCGAGCGGGAATGCCCCGGACTCAGTTTTCTCGTCCTGGGGTAAAAAGCGGTCCCCCGACGGTTTCTTCCCTTTGCTCCGTATTGGTCATAAGTCTTTCGATCTTCGGGTCTCGTGCTCCGAGGACTTCAACCCACACTCCTGGCATGCTCCCTGACACGTTTTCCGGAGGTATAGGTCGGGAAGCGAGCTCGTTGGAGGGAGAACTGTGGTGCGACCCAAAACGGTCCAAAAGATGGCCGAAGCTTCCAACGAGTGGCGAACGCTCGTCCGGTGTCAGAAACCACTGGAAATGCACTTGCAGCGAAGGAAACGGGCTGAGCTCGAGGACTTCCGGTGCTGGTCCCAAGAAAACACGAGCGGGAATGCCCCGGACTCAGTTTTCTCGTCCTGGGGTAAAAAGCGGTCCCCCGACGGTTTCTTCCGTTTGCTCCGTATTGGTCATAAGTCTTTCGATCTTCGGGTCTCGTGCTCCGAGGACTTCAACCCACACTCCTGGCATGCTCCCTGACACGTTTTCCGGAGGTATAGGTCGGGAAGCGAGCTCGTTGGAGGGAGAACTGTGGTGCGACCCAAAACGGTCCAAAAGATGGCCGAAGCTTCCAACGAGTGGCGAACGCTCGTCCGGTGTCAGAAACCACTGGAAATGCACTTGCAGCGAAGGAAACGGGCTGAGCTCGAGGACTTCCGGTGCTCGTCCCAAGAAAACGCGAGCGGGAATGCCCCGGACTCAGTTTTCTCGTCCTGGGGTAAAAAGCGGTCCCCCGACGGTTTCTTCCCTTTGCTCCGTATTGGTCATAAGTCTTTCGATCTTCGGGTCTCGTGCTCCGAGGACTTCAACCCACACTCCTGGCATGCTCCCTGACACGTTTTCCGGAGGTATAGGTCGGGAAGCGAGCTCGTTGGAGGGAGAACTGTGGTGCGACCCAAAACGGTCCAAAAGATGGCCGAAGCTTCCAACGAGTGGCGAACGCTCGTCCGGTGTCAGAAACCACTGGAAATGCACTTGCAGCGAAGGAAACGGGCTGAGCTCGAGGACTTCCGGTGCTGGTCCCAAGAAAACGCGAGCGGGAATGCCCCGGACTCAGTTTTCTCGTCCTGGGGTAAAAAGCGGTCCCCCGACGGTTTCTTCCCTTTGCTCCGTATTGGTCATAAGTCTTTCGATCTTCGGGTCTCGTGCTCCGAGGACTTCAACCCACACTCCTGGCATGCTCCCTGACACGTTTTCCGGAGGTATAGGTCGGGAAGCGAGCTCGTTGGAGGGAGAACTGTGGTGCGACCCAAAACGGTCCAAAAGATGGCCGAAGCTTCCAACGAGTGGCGAACGCTCGTCCGGTGTCAGAAACCACTGGAAATGCACTTGCAGCGAAGGAAACGGGCTGAGCTCGAGGACTTCCGGTGCTCGTCCCAAGAAAACGCGAGCGGGAATGCCCCGGACTCAGTTTTCTCGTCCTGGGGTAAAAAGCGGTCCCCCGACGGTTTCTTCCCTTTGCTCCGTATTGGTCATAAGTCTTTCGATCTTCGGGTCTCGTGCTCCGAGGACTTCAACCCACACTCCTGGCATGCTCCCTGACACGTTTTCCGGAGGTATAGGTCGGGAAGCGAGCTCGTTGGAGGGAGAACTGTGGTGCGACCCAAAACGGTCCAAAAGATGGCCGAAGCTTCCAACGAGTGGCGAACGCTCGTCCGGTGTCAGAAACCACTGGAAATGCACTTGCAGCGAAGGAAACGGGCTGAGCTCGAGGACTTCCGGTGCTCGTCCCAAGAAAACGCGAGCGGGAATGCCCCGGACTCAGTTTTCTCGTCCTGGGGTAAAAAGCGGTCCCCCGACGGTTTCTTCCCTTTGCTCCGTATTGGTCATAAGTCTTTCGATCTTCGGGTCTCGTGCTCCGAGGACTTCAACCCACACTCCTGGCATGCTCCCTGACACGTTTTCCGGAGGTATAGGTCGGGAAGCGAGCTCGTTGGAGGGAGAACTGTGGTGCGACCCAAAACGGTCCAAAAGATGGCCGAAGCTTCCAACGAGTGGCGAACGCTCGTCCGGTGTCAGAAACCACTGGAAATGCACTTGCAGCGAAGGAAACGGGCTGAGCTCGAGGACTTCCGGTGCTGGTCCCAAGAAAACGCGAGCGGGAATGCCCCGGACTCAGTTTTCTCGTCCTGGGGTAAAAAGCGGTCCCCCGACGGTTTCTTCCCTTTGCTCCGTATTGGTCATAAGTCTTTCGATCTTCGGGTCTCGTGCTCCGAGGACTTCAACCCACACTCCTGGCATGCTCCCTGACACGTTTTCCGGAGGTATAGGTCGGGAAGCGAGCTCGTTGGAGGGAGAACTGTGGTGCGACCCAAAACGGTCCAAAAGATGGCCGAAGCTTCCAACGAGTGGCGAACGCTCGTCCGGTGTCAGAAACTACTGGAAATGCACTTGCAGCGAAGGAAACGGGCTGAGCTCGAGGACTTCCGGTGCTCGTCCCAAGAAAACGCGAGCGGGAATGCCCCGGACTCAGTTTTCTCGTCCTGGGGTTAAAAGCGGTCCCCCGACGGTTTCTTCCCTTTGCTCCGTATTGGTCATAAGTCTTTCGATCTTCGGGTCTCGTGCTCCGAGGACTTCAACCCACACTCCTGGCATGCTCCCTGACACGTTTTCCGGAGGTATAGGTTGGGAAGCGAGCTCGTTGGAGGGAGAACTGTGGTGCGACCCAAAACGGTCCAAAAGATGGCCGAAGCTTCCAACGAGTGGCGAACGCTCGTCCGGTGTCAGAAACCACTGGAAATGCACTTGCAGCGAAGGAAAGGGGCTGAGCTCGAGGACTTCCGGTGCTCGTCCCAAGAAAACGCGAGCGGGAATGCCCCGGACTCAGTTTTCTCGTCCTGGGGTAAAAAGCGGTCCCCCGACGGTTTCTTCCCTTTGCTCCGTATTGGTCATAAGTCTTTCGATCTTCGGGTCTCGTGCTCCGAGGACTTCAACCCACACTCCTGGCATGCTCCCTGACACGTTTTCCGGAGGTATAGGTCGGGAAGCGAGCTCGTTGGAGGGAGAACTGTGGTGCGACCCAAAACGGTCCAAAAGATGGCCGAAGCTTCCAACGAGTGGCGAACGCTCGTCCGGTGTCAGAAACTACTGGAAATGCACTTGCAGCGAAGGAAACGGGCTGAGCTCGAGGACTTCCGGTGCTCGTCCCAAGAAAACGCGAGCGGGAATGCCCCGGACTCAGTTTTCTCGTCCTGGGGTTAAAAGCGGTCCCCCGACGGTTTCTTCCCTTTGCTCCGTATTGGTCATAAGTCTTTCGATCTTCGGGTCTCGTGCTCCGAGGACTTCAACCCACACTCCTGGCATGCTCCCTGACACGTTTTCCGGAGGTATAGGTTGGGAAGCGAGCTCGTTGGAGGGAGAACTGTGGTGCGACCCAAAACGGTCCAAAAGATGGCCGAAGCTTCCAACGAGTGGCGAACGCTCGTCCGGTGTCAGAAACCACTGGAAATGCACTTGCAGCGAAGGAAAGGGGCTGAGCTCGAGGACTTCCGGTGCTCGTCCCAAGAAAACGCGAGCGGGAATGCCCCGGACTCAGTTTTCTCGTCCTGGGGTAAAAAGCGGTCCCCCGACGGTTTCTTCCCTTTGCTCCGTATTGGTCATAAGTCTTTCGATCTTCGGGTCTCGTGCTCCGAGGACTTCAACCCACACTCCTGGCATGCTCCCTGACACGTTTTCCGGAGGTATAGGTTGGGAAGCGAGCTCGTTGGATGGAGAACTGTGGTGCGACCCAAAACGGTCCAAAAGATGGCCGAAGCTTCCAACGAGTGGCGAACGCTCGTCCGGTGTCAGAAACCACTGGAAATGCACTTGCAGCGAAGGAAACGGGCTGAGCTCGAGGACTTCCGGTGCTCGTCCCAAGAAAACGCGAGCGGGAATGCCCCGGACTCAGTTTTCTCGTCCTGGGGTAAAAAGCGGTCCCCCGACGGTTTCTTCCCTTTGCTCCGTATTGGTCATAGGTCTTTCGATCTTCGGGTCTCGTGCTCCGAGGACTTCAATCCACACTCCTGGCATGCTCCCTGACACGTTTTCCGGAGGTATAGGTCGGGAAGCGAGCTCGTTGGAGGGAGAACTGTGGTGCGACCCAAAACGGTCCAAAAGATGGCCGAAGCTTCCAACGAGTGGCGAACGCTCGTCCGGTGTCAGAAACCACTGGAAATGCACTTGCAGCGAAAGAAACGGGCTGAGCTCGAGGACTTCCGGTGCTCGTCCCAAGAAAACGCGATCGGGAATGCCCCGGACTCAGTTTTCTCGTCCTGGGGTAAAAAGCGGTCCCCCGACGGTTTCTTCCCTTTGCTCCGTATTGGTCATAAGTCTTTCGATCTTCGGGTCTCGTGCTCCGAGGACTTCAACCCACACTCCTGGCATGCTCCCTGACACGTTTTCCGGAGGTATAGGTCGGGAAGCGAGCTCGTTGGAGGGAGAACTGTGGTGCGACCCAAAACGGTCCAAAAGATGGCCGAAGCTTCCAACGAGTGGCGAACGCTCGTCCGGTGTCAGAAACCACTGGAAATGCACTTGCAGCGAAGGAAACGGGCTGAGCTCGAGGACTTCCGGTGCTCGTCCCAAGAAAACGCGAGCGGGAATGCCCCGGACTCAGTTTTCTCGTCCTGGGGTAAAAAGCGGTCCCCCGACGGTTTCTTCCCTTTGCTCCGTATTGGTCATAAGTCTTTCGATCTTCGGGTCTCGTGCTCCGAGGACTTCAACCCACACTCCTGGCATGCTCCCTGACACGTTTTCCGAAGGTATAGGTCGGGAAGCGAGCTCGTTGGAGGGAGAACTGTGGTGCGACCCAAAACGGTCCAAAAGATGGCCGAAGCTTCCAACGAGTGGCGAACGCTCGTCCGGTGTCAGAAACCACTGGAAATGCACTTGCAGCGAAGGAAACGGGCTGAGCTCGAGGACTTCCGGTGCTCGTCCCAAGAAAACGCGAGCGGGAATGCCCCGGACTCAGTTTTCTCGTCCTGGGGTAAAAAGCGGTCCCCCGACGGTTTCTTCCCTTTGCTCCGTATTGGTCATAAGTCTTTCGATCTTCGGGTCTCGTGCTCCGAGGACTTCAACCCACACTCCTGGCATGCTCCCTGACACGTTTTCCGGAGGTATAGGTCGGGAAGCGAGCTCGTTGGAGGGAGAACTGTGGTGCGACCCAAAACGGTCCAAAAGATGGCCGAAGCTTCCAACGAGTGGCGAACGCTCGTCCGGTGTCAGAAACCACTGGAAATGCACTTGCAGCGAAGGAAAGGGGCTGAGCTCGAGGACTTCCGGTGCTCGTCCCAAGAAAACGCGAGCGGGAATGCCCCGGACTCAGTTTTCTCGTCCTGGGGTAAAAAGCGGTCCCCCGACGGTTTCTTCCCTTTGCTCCGTATTGGTCATAAGTCTTTCGATCTTCGGGTCTCGTGCTCCGAGGACTTCAACCCACACTCCTGGCATGCTCCCTGACACGTTTTCCGGAGGTATAGGTCGGGAAGCGAGCTCGTTGGAGGGAGAACTGTGGTGCGACCCAAAACGGTCCAAAAGATGGCCGAAGCTTCCAACGAGTGGCGAACGCTCGTCCGGTGTCAGAAACCACTGGAAATGCACTTGCAGCGAAGGAAAGGGGCTGAGCTCGAGGACTTCCGGTGCTCGTCCCAAGAAAACGCGAGCGGGAATGCCCCGGACTCAGTTTTCTCGTCCTGGGGTAAAAAGCGGTCCCCCGACGGTTTCTTCCCTTTGCTCCGTATTGGTCATAAGTCTTTCGATCTTCGGGTCTCGTGCTCCGAGGACTTCAACCCACACTCCTGGCATGCTCCCTGACACGTTTTCCGGAGGTATAGGTTGGGAAGCGAGCTCGTTGGAGGGAGAACTGTGGTGCGACCCAAAACGGTCCAAAAGATGGCCGAAGCTTCCAACGAGTGGCGAACGCTCGTCCGGTGTCAGAAACCACTGGAAATGCACTTGCAGCGAAGGAAACGGGCTGAGCTCGAGGACTTCCGGTGCTCGTCCCAAGAAAACGCGAGCGGGAATGCCCCGGACTCAGTTTTCTCGTCCTGGGGTAAAAAGCGGTCCCCCGACGGTTTCTTCCCTTTGCTCCGTATTGGTCATAGGTCTTTCGATCTTCGGGTCTCGTGCTCCGAGGACTTCAACCCACACTCCTGGCATGCTCCCTGACACGTTTTCCGGAGGTATAGGTCGGGAAGCGAGCTCGTTGGAGGGAGAACTGTGGTGCGACCCAAAACGGTCCAAAAGATGGCCGAAGCTTCCAACGAGTGGCGAACGCTCGTCCGGTGTCAGAAACCACTGGAAATGCACTTGCAGCGAAGGAAACGGGCTGAGCTCGAGGACTTCCGGTGCTCGTCCCAAGAAAACGCGAGCGGGAATGCCCCGGACTCAGTTTTCTCGTCCTGGGGTAAAAAGCGGTCCCCCGACGGTGTCTTCCCTTTGCTCCGTATTGGTCATAAGTCTTTCGATCTTCGGGTCTCGTGCTCCGAGGACTTCAAACCACACTCCTGGCATGCTCCCTGACACGTTTTCCGGAGGTATAGGTCGGGAAGCGAGCTCGTTGGAGGGAGAACTGTGGTGCGACCCAAAACGGTCCAAAAGATGGCCGAAGCTTCCAACGAGTGGCGAACGCTCGTCCGGTGTCAGAAACCACTGGAAATGCACTTGCAGCGAAGGAAACGGGCTGAGCTCGAGGACTTCCGGTGCTCGTCCCAAGAAAACGCGAGCGGGAATGCCCCGAACTCAGTTTTCTCGTCCTGGGGTAAAAAGCGGTCCCCCGACGGTTTCTTCCCCTTGCTCCGTATTGGTCATAGGTCTTTCGATCTTCGGGTCTCGTGCTCCGAGGACTTCAACCCACACTCCTGGCATGCTCCCTGACACGTTTTCCGGAGGTATAGGTCGGGAAGCGAGCTCGTTGGAGGGAGAACTTTGGTGCGACCCAAAACGGTCCAAAAGATGGCCGAAGCTTCCGACGAGTGGCGAACGCTCGTCCGGTGTCAGAAACCACTGGAAATGCAATTGCAGCGAAGGAAAGGGGCTGAGCTCGAGGACTTCCGGTGCTCGTCCCAAGAAAACGCGAGCGGGAATGCCCCGGACTCAGTTTCTCGTCCTGGGGTAAAAAGCGGTCCCCCGACGGTTTCTTCCCTTTGCTCCGTATTGGTCATAGGTCTTTCGATCTTCGGGTCTCGTGTTCCGAGGACTTCAACCCACACTCCTGGCATGCTCCCTGACACGTTTTCCTGAGGTATAGGTCGGGAAGCGAGCTCGTTGGAGGGAGAACTGTGGTGCGACCCAAAACGGTCCAAAAGATTGCCGAAGCTTCCAACGAGTGGCGAACGCTCGTCCGGTGTCAGAAACCACTGGAAATGCACTTGCAGCGAAGGAAATGGGCTGAGCTCGAGGACTTCCGGTGCTCGTCCCAAGAAAACGCGAGCGGGAATGCCCCGGACTCAGTTTTCTCGTCCTGGGGTAAAAAGCGGTCCCCCGACGGTTTCTTCCCTTTGCTCCGTACTGGTCATAAGTCTTTCGATCTTCGGGTCTCGTGCTACGAGGACTTCAACCCACACTCCTGGCATGCTCCCTGACACGTTTTCCGGAGGTATAGGTCGGGAAGCGAGCTCGTTGGAGGGAGAACTGTGGTGCGACCCAAAACGGTTCAAAAGATGGCCGAAGCTTCCAACGAGTGGCGAACGCTCGTCCGGTGTAAGAAACCACTGGAAATGCACTTGGAGCGAAGGAAACGGGCTCAGCTCGAGGACTTCCGGTGCTCGTCCCAAGAAAACGCGAGCGGGAATGCCCCGGACTCAGTTTTCTCGTCCTGGGGTAAAAAGCGGTCCCCCCACGGTTTCTTCCCTTTGCTCCGTATTGGTCATAAGTCTTTCGATCTTCGGGTCTCGTGCTCCGAGGACTTCAACCCACACTCCTGGCATGCTCCCTGACACGTTTTCCGGAGGTATAGGTCGGGAAGCGAGCTCGTTGGAGGGAGAACTGTGGTGCGACCCAAAACGGTCCAAAAGATGGCCGAAGCTTCCAACGAGTGGCGAACGCTCGTCCGGTGTCAGAAACCACTGGAAATGCACTTGGAGCGAAGGAAACGGGCTGAGCTCGAGGACTTCCGGTGCTCGTCCCAAGAAAACGCGAGCGGGAATGCCCCGGACTCAGTTTTGTCGTCCTGGGGTAAAAAGCGGTCCCCCGACGGTTTCTTCCCTTTGCTCCGTATTGGTCATAAGTCTTTCGATCTTCGGGTCTCGTGCTCCGAGGACTTCAACCCACACTCCTGGCATGCTCCCTGACACGTTTTCCGGAGGTATAGGTCGGGAAGCGAGCTCGTTGGAGGGAGAACTGTGGTGCGACCCAAAACGGTCCAAAAGATGGCCGAAGCTTCCAACGAGTGGCGAACGCTCGTTCGGTGTCAGAAACCACTGGAAATGCACTTGCAGCGAAGGAAACGGGCTGAGCTCGAGGACTTCCGGTGCTCGTCCCAAGAAAACGCGAGCGGGAATGCCCCGGACTCAGTTTTCTCGTCCTGGGGTAAAAAGCGGTCCCCCGACGGTTTCTTCCCTTTACTCCGTATTGGTCATAAGTCTTTCGATCTTCGGGTCTCGTGCTCCGAGGACTTCAACCCACACTCTTGGCATGCTCCCTGACACGTTTTCCGGAGGTATAGGTCGGGAAGCGAGCTCGTTGGAGGGAGAACTGTGGTGCGACCCAAAACGGTCCAAAAGATGGCCGAAGCTTCCAACGAGTGGCGAACGCTCGTCCGGTGTCAGAAACCACTGGAAATGCACTTGCAGCGAAGGAAACGGGCTGAGCTCGAGGACTTCCGGTGCTCGTCCCAAGAAAACGCGAGCGGGAATGCCCCGGACTCAGTTTTCTCGTCCTGGGGTAAAAAGCGGTCCCCCGACGGTTTCTTCCCCTTGCTCCGTATTGGTCATAGGTCTTTCGATCTTCGGGTCTCGTGCTCCGAGGACTTCAACCCACACTCCTGGCATGCTCCCTGACACGTTTTCCGGAGGTATAGGTCGGGAAGCGAGCTCGTTGGAGGGAGAACTTTGGTGCGACCCAAAACGATCCAAAAGATGGCCGAAGCTTCCAACGAGTGGCGAACGCTCGTCCGGTGTCAGAAACCACTGGAAATGCACTTGCAGCGAAGGAAAGGGGCTGAGCTCGAGGACTTCCGGTGCTCGTCCCAAGAAAACGCGAGCGGGAATGCCCCGGACTCAGTTTTCTCGTCTTGGGGTAAAAAGCGGTCCCCCGACGGTTTCTTCCCTTTGCTCCGTATTGGTCATAAGTCTTTCGATCTTCGGGTCTCGTGCTCCGAGGACTTCAACCCACACTCCTGGCATGCTCCCTGACACGTTTTCCGGAGGTATAGGTCGGGAAGCGAGCTCGTTGGAGGGAGAACTGTGGTGCGACCCAAAACGGTCCAAAAGATGGCCGAAGCTTCCAACGAGTGGCGAACGCTCGTCCGGTGTCAGAAACCACTGGAAATGCACTTGCAGCGAAGGAAACGGGCTGAGCTCGAGGACTTCCGGTGCTCGTCCCAAGAAAACGCGAGCGGGAATGCCCCGGACTCAGTTTTCTCGTCCTGGGGTAAAAAGCGGTCCCCCGACGGTTTCTTCCCTTTGCTCCGTATTGGTCATAAGTCTTTCGATCTTCGGGTCTCGTGTTCCGAGGACTTCAACCCACACTCCTGGCATGCTCCCTGACACGTTTTCCGGAGGTATAGGTCGGGAAGCGAGCTCGTTGGAGGGAGAACTGTGGTGCGACCCAAAACGGTCCAAAAGATTGCCGAAGCTTCCAACGAGTGGCGAACGCTCGTCCGGTGTCAGAAACCACTGGAAATGCACTTGCAGCGAAGGAAACGGGCTGAGCTCGAGGACTTCCGGTGCTCGTCCCAAGAAAACGCGAGCGGGAATGCCCCGGACTCAGTTTTCTCGTCCTGGGGTAAAAAGCGGTCCCCCGACGGTTTCTTCCCTTTGCTCCGTATTGGTCATAGGTCTTTCGATCTTCGGGTCTCGTGTTCCGAGGACTTCAACCCACACTCCTGGCATGCTCCCTGACACGTTTTCCGGAGGTATAGGTCGGGAAGCGAGCTCGTTGGAGGGAGAACTGTGGTGCGACCCAAAACGGTCCAAAAGATGGCCGAAGCTTCCAACGAGTGGCGAACGCTCGTCCGGTGTCAGAAACCACTGGAAATGCACTTGCAGCGAAGGAAACGGGCTGAGCTCGAGGACTTCCGGTGCTCGTCCCAAGAAAACGCGAGCGGGAATGCCCCGGACTCAGTTTTCTCGTCCTGGGGTAAAAAGCGGTCCCCCGGCGGTTTCTTCCCTTTGCTCCGTACTGGTCATAAGTCTTTCGATCTTCGGGTCTCGTGCTACGAGGACTTCAACCCACACTCCTGGCATGCTCCCTGACACGTTTTCCGGAGGTATAGGTCGGGAAGCGAGCTCGTTGGAGGGAGAACTGTGGTGCGACCCAAAACGGTCCAAAAGATGGCCGAAGCTTCCAACGAGTGGCGAACGCTCGTCCGGTGTCAGAAACCACTGGAAATGCACTTGCAGCGAAGGAAACGGGCTGAGCTCGAGGACTTCCGGTGCTCGTCCCAAGAAAACGCGAGCGGGAATGCCCCGGACTCAGTTTTCTCGTCCTGGGGTAAAAAGCGGTCCCCCGACGGTTTCTTCCCTTTGCTCCGTATTGGTCATAAGTCTTTCGATCTTCGGGTCTCGTGCTCCGAGGACTTCAACCCACACTCCTGGCATGCTCCCTGACACGTTTTCCGGAGGTATAGGTCGGGAAGCGAGCTCGTTGGAGGGAGAACTGTGGTGCGACCCAAAACGGTCCAAAAGATGGCCGAAGCTTCCAACGAGTGGCGAACGCTCGTCCGGTGTCAGAAACCACTGGGAATGCACTTGCAGCGAAGGAAACGGGCTGAGCTCGAGGACTTCCGGTGCTCGTCCCAAGAAAACGCGAGCGGGAATGCCCCGGACTCAGTTTTCTCGTTCTGGGGTAAAAAGCTGTCCCCCGACGGTTTCTTCCCTTTGCTCCGTATTGGTCATAAGTCTTTCGATCTTCGGGTCTCGTGCTCCGAGGACTTCAACCCACACTCCTGGCATGCTCCCTGACACGTTTTCCGGAGGTATAGGTCGGGAACGAGCTCGTTGGAGGGAGAACTGTGGTGCGACCCAAAACGGTCCAAAAGATGGCCGAAGCTTCCAACGAGTGGCGAACGCTCGTCATGTGTCAGAAACCACTGGAAATGCACTTGCAGCGAAGGAAACGGGCTGAGTTCGAGGACTTCCGGTGCTCGTCCCAAGAAAACGCGAGCGGGAATGCCCCGGACTCAGTTTTCTCGTCCTGGGGTAAAAAGCGGTCCCCCGGCGGTTTCTTCCCTTTGCTCCGTACTGGTCATAAGTCTTTCGATCTTCGGGTCTCGTGCTACGAGGACTTCAACCCACACTCCTGGCATGCTCCCTGACACGTTTTCCGGAGGTATAGGTCGGGAAGCGAGCTCGTTGGAGGGAGAACTGTGGTGCGACCCAAAACGGTCCAAAAGATGGCCGAAGCTTCCAACGAGTGGCGAACGCTCGTCCGGTGTCAGAAACCACTGGAAATGCACTTGCAGCGAAGGAAACGGGCTGAGCTCGAGGACTTCCGGTGCTCGTCCCAAGAAAACGCGAGCGGGAATGCCCCGGACTCAGTTTTCTCGTCCTGGGGTAAAAAGCGGTCCCCCGACGGTTTCTTCCCTTTGCTCCGTATTGGTCATAAGTCTTTCGATCTTCGGGTCTCGTGCTCCGAGGACTTCAACCCACACTCCTGGCATGCTCCCTGACACGTTTTCCGGAGGTATAGGTCGGGAAGCGAGCTCGTTGGAGGGAGAACTGTGGTGCGACCCAAAACGGTCCAAAAGATGGCCGAAGCTTCCAACGAGTGGCGAACGCTCGTCCGGTGTCAGAAACCACTGGGAATGCACTTGCAGCGAAGGAAACGGGCTGAGCTCGAGGACTTCCGGTGCTCGTCCCAAGAAAACGCGAGCGGGAATGCCCCGGACTCAGTTTTCTCGTCCTGGGGTAAAAAGCTGTCCCCCGACGGTTTCTTCCCTTTGCTCCGTATTGGTCATAAGTCTTTCGATCTTCGGGTCTCGTGCTCCGAGGACTTCAACCCACACTCCTGGCATGCTCCCTGACACGTTTTCCGGAGGTATAGGTCGGGAACGAGCTCGTTGGAGGGAGAACTGTGGTGCGACCCAAAACGGTCCAAAAGATGGCCGAAGCTTCCAACGAGTGGCGAACGCTCGTCATGTGTCAGAAACCACTGGAAATGCACTTGCAGCGAAGGAAACGGGCTGAGTTCGAGGACTTCCGGTGCTCGTCCCAAGAAAACGCGAGCGGGAATGCCCCGGACTCAGTTTTCAAGTCCTGGGGTAAAAAGCGGTCCCCCGACGGTTTCTTCCCTTTGCTCCGTATTGGTCATAAGTCTTTCGATCTTCGGGTCTCGTGCTCCGAGGACTTCAACTCACACTCCTGGCATGCTCCCTGACACGTTTTCCGGAGGTATAGGTCGGGAAGCGAGCTCGTTGGAGGGAGAACTGTGGTGCGACCCAAAACGGTCCAAAAGATGGCCGAAGCTTCCAACGAGTGGCGAACGCTCGTCCGGTGTCAGAAACCACTGGAAATGCACTTGCAGCGAAGGAAACGGGCTGAGGTTGAGGACTTCTGGTGCTCGTCCCAAGAAAACGCGAGCGGGAATGCCCCGGACTCAGTTTTCTCGTACTGGGGTAAAAAGCGGTCCCCCGACGGTTTCTTCCCTTTGCTCCGTATTGGTCATAAGTCTTTCGATCTTCGGGTCTCGTGCTCCGAGGACTTCAACACACACTCCTGGCATGCTCCCTGACACGTTTTCCGGAGGTATAGGTCGGGAAGCGAGCTCGTTGGAGGGAGAACTGTGGTGCGACCCAAAACGGTCCAAAAGATGGCCGAAGCTTCCAACGAGTGGCGAACGCTCGTCCGGTGTCAGAAACCACTGGGAATGCACTTGTAGCGAAGGAAACGGGCTGAGCTCGAGGACTTCCAGTGCTCGTCCCAAGAAAACGCGAGCGGGAATGCCCCGGACTCAGTTTTCTCGTCCTGGGGTAAAAAGCGGTCCCCCGACGGTTTCTTCCCTTTGCTCCGTATTGGTCATAAGTCTTTCGATCTTCGGGTCTCGTGCTCCGAGGACTTCAACCCAAACTCCTGGCATGCTCCCTGACACGTTTTCCGGAGGTATAGGTCGGGAAGCGAGCTCGTTGGAGGGAGAACTGTGGTGCGACCCAAAACGGTCCAAAAGATGGCCGAAGCTTCCAACGAGTGGCGAACGCTCGTCCGGTGTCAGAAACCACTGGAAATGCACTTGCAGCGAAGGAAACGGGCTGAGTTCGAGGACTTCCGGTGCTCGTCCCAAGAAAACGCGAGCGGGAATGCCCCGGACTCAGTTTTCTCGTACTGGGGTAAAAAGCGGTCCCCCGACGGTTTCTTCCCTTTGCTTCGTATTGGTCATAAGTCTTTCGATCTTCGGGTCTCGTGCTCCGAGGACTTCAACACACACTCCTGGCATGCTCCCTGACACGTTTTCCGGAGGTATAGGTCGGGAAGAGAGCTCGTTGGAGGGAGAACTTTGGTGCGACCCAAAACGGTCCAAAAGATGGCCGAAGCTTCCAACGAGTGGCGAACGCTCGTCCGGTGTCAGAAACCACTGGAAATGCACTTGCAGCGAAGGAAACGGGCTAAGCTCGAGGACTTCCGGTGCTCGTCCCAAGAAAACGCGAGCGGGAATGCCCCGGACTCAGTTTTCTCGTCCTGGGGTAAAAAGCGGTCCCCCGACGGTTTCTTCCCTTTGCTCCGTATTGGTCATAAGTCTTTCGATCTTCGGGTCTCGTGCTCCGAGGACTTCAACCCACACTCCTGGCATGCTCCCTGACACGTTTTCCGGAGGTATAGGTCGGGAAGCGAGCTCGTTGGAGGGAGAACTGTGGTGCGACCCAAAACGGTCCAAAAGATGGCCGAAGCTTCCAACGAGTGGCGAACGCTCGTCCGGTGTCAGAAACCACTGGAAATGCACTTGCAGCGAAGGAAACGGGCTGAGCTCGAGGACTTCCGGTGCCCGTCCCAAGAAAACGCGAGCGGGAATGCCCCGGACTCAGTTTTCTCGTCCTGGGGTAAAAAGCGGTCCCCCGACGGTTTCTTCCCTTTGCTCCGTATTGGTCATAAGTCTTTCGATCTTCGGGTCTCGTGCTCCGAGGACTTCAACCCACACTCCTGGCATGCTCCCTGACACGTTTTCCGGAGGTATAGGTCGGGAAGCGAGCTCGTTGGAGGGAGAACTGTGGTGCGACCCAAAACGGTCCAAAAGATGGCCGAAGCTTCCAACGAGTGGCGAACGCTCGTCCGGTGTCAGAAACCACTGGAAATGAACTTGCAGCGAAGGAAACGGGCTGAGCTCGAGGACTTCCGGTGCCCGTCCCAAGAAAACGCGAGCGGGAATGCCCCGGACTCAGTTTTCTCGTCCTGGGGTAAAAAGCGGTCCCCCGACGGTTTCTTCCCTTTGCTCCGTATTGGTCATAAGTCTTTCGATCTTCGGGTCTCGTGCTCCGAGGACTTCAACCCACACTCCTAGCATGCTCCCTGACACGTTTTCCGGAGGTATAGGTCGGGAAGCGAGCTCGTTGGAGGGAGAACTATGGTGCGACCCAAAACGGTCCAAAAGATGGCCGAAGCTTCCAACGAGTGGCAAACGCTCGTCCGGTGTCAGAAACCACTGGAAATGCACTTGCAGCGAAGGAAACGGGCTGAGCTCGAGGACTTCCGGTGCTCGTCCCAAGAAAACGCGAGCGGGAATGCCCCGGACTCAGTTTTCTCGTCCTGGGGTAAAAAGCGGTCCCCCGACGGTTTCTTCCCTTTGCTCCGTATTGGTCATAAGTCTTTCGATCTTCGGGTCTCGTGCTCCGAGGACTTCAACCCACACTCCTGGCATGCTCCCTGACACGTTTTCCGGAGGTATAGGTCGGGAAGCGAGCTCGTTGGAGGGAGAACTGTGGTGCGACCCAAAACGGTCCAAAAGATGGCCGAAGCTTCCAACGAGTGGCGAACGCTCGTCCGGTGTCAGAAACCACTGGAAATGCACTTGCAGCGAAGGAAACGGGCTGAGCTCGAGGACTTCCGGTGCTCGTCCCAAGAAAACGCGAGCGGGAATGCCCCGGACTCAGTTTTCTCGTCCTGTGGTAAAAAGCGGTCCCCCGACGGTTTCTTCCCTTTGCTCCGTATTGGTCATAAGTCTTTCGATCTTCGGGTCTCGTGCTCCGAGGACTTCAACCCACACTCCTGGCATGCTCCCTGACACGTTTTCCGGAGGTATAGGTCGGGAAGCGAGCTCGTTGGAGGGAGAACTGTGGTGCGACCCAAAACGGTCCAAAAGATGGCCGAAGCTTCCAACGAGTGGCGAACGCTCGTCCGGTGTCAGAAACCACTGGAAATGCACTTGCAGCGAAGGAAACGGGCTGAGCTCGAGGACTTCCGGTGCTCGTCCCAAGAAAACGCGAGCGGGAATGCCCCGGACTCAGTTTTCTCGTCCTGGGGTAAAAAGCGGTCCCCCGACGGTTTCTTCCCTTTGCTCCGTATTGGTCATAAGTCTTTCGATCTTCGGGTCTCGTGCTCCGAGGACTTCAACCCACACTCCTGGCATGCTCCCTGACACGTTTTCCGGAGGTATAGGTCGGGAAGCGAGCTCGTTGGAGGGAGAACTGTGGTGCGACCCAAAACGGTCCAAAAGATGGCCGAAGCTTCCAACGAGTGGCGAACGCTCGTCCGGTGTCAGAAACCACTGGAAATGCACTTGCAGCGAAGGAAACGGGCTGAGCTCGAGGACTTCCGGTGCCCGTCCCAAGAAAACGCGAGCGGGAATGCCCCGGACTCAGTTTTCTCGTCCTGGGGTAAAAAGCGGTCCCCTGACGGTTTCTTCCCTTTGCTCCGTATTGGTCATAAGTCTTTCGATCTTCGGGTCTCGTGCTCCGAGGACTTCAACCCACACTCCTGGCATGCTCCCTGACACGTTTTCCGGAGGTATAGGTCGGGAAGCGAGCTCGTTGGAGGGAGAACTGTGGTGCGACCCAAAACGGTCCAAAAGATGGCCGAAGCTTCCAACGAGTGGCGAACGCTCGTCCGGTGTCAGAAACCACTGGAAATGCACTTGCAGCGAAGGAAACGGGCTGAGCTCGAGGACTTCCGGTGCTCGTCCCAAGAAAACGCGAGCGGGAATGCCCCGGACTCAGTTTTCTCGTCTTGGGGTAAAAAGCGGTCCCCCGACGGTTTCTTCCCTTTGCTCCGTATTGGTCATAAGTCTTTCGATCTTCGGGTCTCGTGCTCCGAGGACTTCAACCCACACTCCTGGCATGCTCCCTGACACGTTTTCCGGAGGTATAGGTCGGGAAGCGAGCTCGTTGGAGGGAGAACTGTGGTGCGACCCAAAACGGTCCAAAAGATGGCCGAAGCTTCCAACGAGTGGCGAACGCTCGTCCGGTGTCAGAAACCACTGGAAATGCACTTGCAGCGAAGGAAATGGGCTGAGCTCGAGGACTTCCGGTGCCCGTCCCAAGAAAACGCGAGCGGGAATGCCCCGGACTCAGTTTTCTCGTCCTGGGGTAAAAAGCGGTCCCCCGACGGTTTCTTCCCTTTGCTCCGTATTGGTCATAAGTCTTTCGATCTTCGGGTCTCGTGCTCCGAGGACTTCAACCCACACTCCTGGCATGCTCCC
The DNA here is from genome assembly GCF_025177605.1 of Cucumis melo. NCBI lineage: Eukaryota > Viridiplantae > Streptophyta > Magnoliopsida > Cucurbitales > Cucurbitaceae > Cucumis > Cucumis melo. The sequence continues at coordinate 481,397 of NW_026123776.1, forward strand.
TGACACGTTTTCCGGAGGTATAGGTCGGGAAGCGAGCTCGTTGGAGGGAGAACTTTGGTGCGACCCAAAACGGTCCAAAAGATGGCCGAAGCTTCCAACGAGTGGCGAACGCTCGTCCGGTGTCAGAAACCACTGGAAATGCACTTGCAGCGAAGGAAACGGGCTCAGCTCGAGGACTTCCGGTGCTCGTCCCAAGAAAACGCGAGCGGGAATGCCCCGGACTCAGTTTTCTCGTCCTGGGGTAAAAAGCGGTCCCCCGACGGTTTCTTCCCTTTGCTCCGTATTGGTCATAAGTCTTTCGATCTTCGGGTCTCGTGCTCCGAGGACTTCAACCCACACTCCAGGCATGCTCCCTGACACGTTTTCCGGAGGTATAGGTTGGGAAGCGAGCTCGTTGGAGGGAGAACTGTGGTGCGACCCAAAACGGTCCAAAAGATGGCCGAAGCTTCCAACGAGTGGCGAACGCTCGTCCGGTGTCAGAAACCACTGGAAATGCACTTGCAGCGAAGGAAACGGGCTGAGCTCGAGGACTTCCGGTGCCCGTCCCAAGAAAACGCGAGCGAGAATGCCCCGGACTCAGTTTTCTCGTCCTGGGGTAAAAAGCGGTCCCCCGACGGTTTCTTCCCTTTGCTCCGTATTGGTCATAAGTCTTTCGATCTTCGGGTCTCGTGCTCCGAGGACTTCAACCCACACTCCTGGCATGCTCCCTGACACGTTTTCCGGAGGTATAGGTCGGGAAGCGAGCTCGTTGGAGGGAGAACTGTGGTGCGACCCAAAACGGTCCAAAAGATGGCCGAAGCTTCCAACGAGTGGCGAACGCTCGTCCGGTGTCAGAAACCACTGGAAATGAACTTGCAGCGAAGGAAACGGGCTGAGCTCGAGGACTTCCGGTGCCCGTCCCAAGAAAACGCGAGCGGGAATGCCCCGGACTCAGTTTTCTCGTCCTGGGGTAAAAAGCGGTCCCCCGACGGTTTCTTCCCTTTGCTCCGTATTGGTCATAAGTCTTTCGATCTTCGGGTCTCGTGCTCCGAGGACTTCAACCCACACTCCTAGCATGCTCCCTGACACGTTTTCCGGAGGTATAGGTCGGGAAGCGAGCTCGTTGGAGGGAGAACTGTGGTGCGACCCAAAACGGTCCAAAAGATGGCCGAAGCTTCCAACGAGTGGCAAACGCTCGTCCGGTGTCAGAAACCACTGGAAATGCACTTGCAGCGAAGGAAACGGGCTGAGCTCGAGGACTTCCGGTGCTCGTCCCAAGAAAACGCGAGCGGGAATGCCCCGGACTCAGTTTTCTCGTCCTGGGGTAAAAAGCGGTCCCCCGACGGTTTCTTCCCTTTGCTCCGTATTGGTCATAAGTCTTTCGATCTTTGGGTCTCGTGCTCCGAGGACTTCAACCCACACTCCTGGCATGCTCCCTGACACGTTTTCCGGAGGTATAGGTCGTTAAGCGAGCTCGTTGGAGGGAGAACTGTGGTGCGACCCAAAACGGTCCAAAAGATGGCCGAAGCTTCCAACGAGTGGCGAACGCTCGTCCGGTGTCAGAAACCACTGGAAATGCACTTGCAACGAAGGAAACGGGCTGAGCTCGAGGACTTCCGGTGCTCGTCCCAAGAAAACGCGAGCGGGAATGCCCCGGACTCAGTTTTCTCGTCCTGTGGTAAAAAGCGGTCCCCCGACGGTTTCTTCCCTTTGCTCCGTATTGGTCATAAGTCTTTCGATCTTCGGGTCTCGTGCTCCGAGGATTTCAACCCACACTCCTGGCATGCTCCCTGACACGTTTTCCGGAGGTATAGGTCGGGAAGCGAGCTCGTTGGAGGGAGAACTGTGGTGCGACCCAAAACGGTCCAAAAGATGGCCGAAGCTTCCAACGAGTGGCGAACGCTCGTCCGGTGTCAGAAACCACTGGAAATGCACTTGCAGCGAAGGAAACGGGCTGAGCTCGAGGACTTCCGGTGCTCGTCCCAAGAAAACGCGAGCGGGAATGCCCCGGACTCAGTTTTCTCGTCCTGGGGTAAAAAGCGGTCCCCCGACGGTTTCTTCCCTTTGCTCCGTATTGGTCATAAGTCTTTCGATCTTCGGGTCTCGTGCTCCGAGGACTTCAACCCACACTCCTGGCATGCTCCCTGACACGTTTTCCGGAGGTATAGGTCGGGAAGCGAGCTCGTTGGAGGGAGAACTGTGGTGCGACCCAAAACGGTCCAAAAGATGGCCGAAGCTTCCAACGAGTGGCGAACGCTCGTCCGGTGTCAGAAACCACTGGAAATGCACTTGCAGCGAAGGAAACGGGCTGAGCTCGAGGACTTCCGGTGCCCGTCCCAAGAAAACGCGAGCGGGAATGCCCCGGACTCAGTTTTCTCGTCCTGGGGTAAAAAGCGGTCCCCCGACGGTTTCTTCCCTTTGCTCCGTATTGGTCATAAGTCTTTCGATCTTCGGGTCTCGTGCTCCGAGGACTTCAACCCACACTCCTGGCATGCTCCCTGACACGTTTTCCGGAGGTATAGGTCGGGAAGCGAGCTCGTTGGAGGGAGAACTGTGGTGCGACCCAAAACGGTCCAAAAGATGGCCGAAGCTTCCAACGAGTGGCGAACGCTCGTCCGGTGTCAGAAACCACTGGAAATGCACTTGCAGCGAAGGAAACGGGCTGAGCTCGAGGACTTCCGGTGCCCGTCCCAAGAAAACGCGAGCGGGAATGCCCCGGACTCAGTTTTCTCGTCCTGGGGTAAAAAGCGGTCCCCCGACGGTTTCTTCCCTTTGCTCCGTATTGGTCATAAGTCTTTCGATCTTCGGGTCTCGTGCTCCGAGGACTTCAACCCACACTCCTGGCATGCTCCCTGACACGTTTTCCGGAGGTATAGGTCGGGAAGCGAGCTCGTTGGAGGGAGAACTGTGGTGCGACCCAAAACGGTCCAAAAGATGGCCGAAGCTTCCAACGAGTGGCGAACGCTCGTCCGGTGTCAGAAACCACTTGAAATGCACTTGCAGCGAAGGAAACGGGCTGAGCTCGAGGACTTCCGGTGCTCGTCCCAAGAAAACGCGAGCGGGAATGCCCCGGACTCAGTTTTCTCGTCCTGGGGTAAAAAGCGGTCCCCCGACGGTTTCTTCCCTTTGCTCCGTATTGGTCATAAGTCTTTCGATCTTCGGGTCTCGTGCTCCGAGGACTTCAACCCACACTCCTGGCATGCTCCCTGACACGTTTTCCGGAGGTATAGGTCGGGAAGCGAGCTCGTTGGAGAGAGAACTGTGGTGCGACCCAAAACGGTCCAAAAGATGGCCGAAGCTTCCAACGAGTGGCGAACGCTCGTCCGGTGTCAGAAACCACTGGAAATGCACTTGCAGCGAAGGAAACGGGCTGAGCTCGAGGACTTCCGGTGCCCGTCCCAAGAAAACGCGAGCGGGAATGCCCCGGACTCAGTTTTCTCGTCCTGGGGTAAAAAGCGGTCCCCCGACGGTTTCTTCCCTTTGCTCCGTATTGGTCATAAGTCTTTCGATCTTCGGGTCTCGTGCTCCGAGGACTTCAACCCACACTCCTGGCATGCTCCCTGACACGTTTTCCGGAGGTATAGGTCGGGAAGCGAGCTCGTTGGAGGGAGAACTGTGGTGCGACCCAAAACGGTCAAAAAGATGGCCGAAGCTTCCAACGAGTGGCGAACGCTCGTCCGGTGTCAGAAACCACTGGAAATGCACTTGCAGCGAAGGAAACGGGCTGAGCTCGAGGACTTCCGGTGCCCGTCCCAAGAAAACGCGAGCGGGAATGCCCCGGACTCAGTTTTCTCGTCCTGGGGTAAAAAGCGGTCCCCCGACGGTTTCTTCCCTTTGCTCCGTATTGGTCATAAGTCTTTCGATCTTCGGGTCTCGTGCTCCGAGGACTTCAACCCACACTCCTGGCATGCTCCCTGACACGTTTTCCGGAGGTATAGGTCGGGAAGCGAGCTCGTTGGAGGGAGAACTGTGGTGCGACCCAAAACGGTCCAAAAGATGGCCAAAGCTTCCAACGAGTGGCGAACGCTCGTCCGGTGTCAGAAACCACTGGAAATGCACTTGCAGCGAAGGAAACGGGCTGAGCTCGAGGACTTCCGGTGCCCGTCCCAAGAAAACGCGAGCGGGAATGCCCCGGACTCAGTTTTCTCGTCCTGGGGTAAAAAGCGGTCCCCCGACGGTTTCTTCCCTTTGCTCCGTATTGGTCATAAGTCTTTCGATCTTCGGGTCTCGTGCTCCGAGGACTTCAACCCACACTCCTGGCATGCTCCCTGACACGTTTTCCGGAGGTATAGGTCGGTAAGCGAGCTCGTTGGAGGGAGAACTGTGGTGCGACCCAAAACGGTCCAAAAGATGGCCGAAGCATCCAACGAGTGCCGAACGCTCGTCCGGTGTCAGAAACCACTGGAAATGCACTTGCAGCGAAGGAAACGGGCTGAGCTCGAGGACTTCCGGTGCTCGTCCCAAGAAAACGCGAGCGGGAATGCCCCGGACTCAGTTTTCTCGTCCTGGGGTAAAAAGCGGTCCCCCGACGGTTTCTTCCCTTTGCTCCGTATTGGTCATAAGTCTTTCGATCTTCGGGTCTCGTGCTCCGAGGACTTCAACCCACACTCCTGGCATGCTCCCTGACACGTTTTCCGGAGGTATAGGTCGGGAAGCTAGCTCGTTGGAGGGAGAACTGTGGTGCGACCCAAAACGGTCCAAAAGATGGCCGAAGCTTCCAACGAGTGGCGAACGCTCGTCCGGTGTCAGAAACCACTGGAAATGCACTTGCAGCGAAGGAAACGGGCTGAGCTCGAGGACTTCCGGTGCTCGTCCCAAGAAAACGCGAGCGGGAATGCCCCGGACTCAGTTTTCTCGTCCTGGGGTAAAAAGCGGTCCCCCCGACGGTTTCTTCCCTTTGCTTCGTATTGGTCATAAGTCTTTCGATCTTCGGGTCTCGTGCTCCGAGGACTTCAACCCACACTCCTGCATGCTCCCTGACACGTTTTCCGGAGGTATAGGTCGGGAAGCGAGCTCGTTGGAGGGAGAACTGTGGTGCGACCCAAAACGGTCCAAAAGATGGCCGAAGCTTCCAACGAGTGGCGAACGCTCGTCCGGTGTCAGAAACCACTGGAAATGCACTTGCAGCGAAGGAAACGGGCTGAGCTCGAGGACTTCCGGTGCTCGTCCCAAGAGAACGCGAGCGGGAATGCCCCGGACTCAGTTTTCTCGTCCTGGGGTAAAAAGCGGTCCCCCGACGGTTTCTTCCCTTTGCTCCGTATTGGTCATAAGTCTTTCGATCTTCGGGTCTCGTGCTCCGAGGACTTCAACCCACACTCCTGGCATGCTCCCTGACACGTTTTCCGGAGGTATAGGTCGGGAAGCGAGCTCGTTGGAGGGAGAACTGTGGTGCGACCCAAAACGGTCCAAAAGATGGCCGAAGCTTCCAACGAGTGGCGAACGCTCGTCCGGTGTCAGAAACCACTGGAAATGCACTTGCAGCGAAGGAAACGGGCTGAGCTCGAGGACTTCCGGTGCTCGTCCCAAGAAAACGCGAGCGGGAATGCCCCGGACTCAGTTTTCTCGTCCTGGGGTAAAAAGCGGTCCCCCGACGGTTTCTTCCCTTTGCTCCGTATTGGTCATAAGTCTTTCGATCTTCGGGTCTCGTGCTCCGAGGACTTCAACCCACACTCCTGGCATGCTCCCTGACACGTTTTCCGGAGGTATAGGTCGGGAAGCGAGCTCGTTGGAGGGAGAACTGTGGTGCGACCCAAAACGGTCCAAAAGATGGCCGAAGCTTCCAACGAGTGGCGAACGCTCGTCCGGTGTCAGAAACCACTGGAAATGCACTTGCAGCGAAGGAAACGGGCTGAGCTCGAGGACTTCCGGTGCCCGTCCCAAGAAAACGCGAGCGGGAATGCCCCGGACTCAGTTTTCTGGTCCTGGGGTAAAAAGCGGTCCCCCGACGGTTTCTTCCCTTTGCTCCGTATTGGTCATAAGTCTTTCGATCTTCGGGTCTCGTGCTCCGAGGACTTCAACCCACACTCCTGGCATGCTCCCTGACACGTTTTCCGGAGGTATAGGTCGGGAAGCGAGCTCGTTGGAGGGAGAACTGTGGTGCGACCCAAAACGGTCCAAAAGATGGCCGAAGCTTCCAACGAGCGGCGAACGCTCGTCCGGTGTCAGAAACCACTGGAAATGCACTTGCAGCGAAGGAAACGGGCTGAGCTCGAGGACTTCCGGTGCTCGTCCCAAGAAAACGCGAGCGGGAATGCCCCGGACTCAGTTTTCTCGTCCTGGGGTAAAAAGCGGTCCCCCGACGGTTTCTTCCCTTTGCTCCGTATTGGTCATAAGTCTTTCGATCTTCGGGTCTCGTGCTCCGAGTACTTCAACCCACACTCCTGGCATGCTCCCTGACACGTTTTCCGGAGGTATAGGTCGGGAAGCGAGCTCGTTGGAGGGAGAACTGTGGTGCGACCCAAAACGGTCCAAAAGATGGCCGAAGCTTCCAACGAGTGGCGAACGCTCGTCCGGTGTCAGAAACCACTGGAAATGCACTTGCAGCGAAGGAAACGGGCTGAGCTCGAGGACTTCCGGTGCTCGTCCCAAGAAAACGCGAGCGGGAATGCCCCGGACTCAGTTTTCTCGTCCTGGGGTAAAAAGCGGTCCCCCGACGGTTTCTTCCCTTTGCTCCGTATTGGTCATAAGTCTTTCGATCTTCGGGTCTCGTGCTCCGAGGACTTCAACCCACACTCCTGGCATGCTCCCTGACACGTTTTCCGGAGGTATAGGTCGGGAAGCGAGCTCGTTGGAGGGAGAACTGTGGTGCGACCCAAAACGGTCCAAAAGATGGCCGAAGCTTCCAACGAGCGGCGAACGCTCGTCCGGTGTCAGAAACCACTGGAAATGCACTTGCAGCGAAGGAAACGGGCTGAGCTCGAGGACTTCCGGTGCTCGTCCCAAGAAAACGCGAGCGGGAATGCCCCGGACTCAGTTTTCTCGTCCTGGGGTAAAAAGCGGTCCCCCGACGGTTTCTTCCCTTTGCTCCGTATTGGTCATAAGTCTTTCGATCTTCGGGTCTCGTGCTCCGAGGACTTCAACCCACACTCCTGGCATGCTCCCTGACACGTTTTCCGGAGGTATAGGTCGGGAAGCGAGCTCGTTGGAGGGAGAACTGTGGTGCGACCCAAAACGGTCCAAAAGATGGCCGAAGCTTCCAACGAGTGGCGAACGCTCGTCCGGTGTCAGAAACCACTGGAAATGCACTTGCAGCGAAGGAAACGGGCTGAGCTCGAGGACTTCCGGTGCTCGTCCCAAGAAAACGCGAGCGGGAATGCCCCGGACTCAGTTTTCTCGTCCTGGGGTAAAAAGCGGTCCCCCGACGGTTTCTTCCCTTTGCTCCGTATTGGTCATAAGTCTTTCGATCTTCGGGTCTCGTGCTCCGAGGACTTCAACCCACACTCCTGGCATGCTCCCTGACACGTTTTCCGGAGGTATAGGTCGGGAAGCGAGCTCGTTGGAGGGAGAACTGTGGTGCGACCCAAAACGGTCCAAAAGATGGCCGAAGCTTCCAACGAGCGGCGAACGCTCGTCCGGTGTCAGAAACCACTGGAAATGCACTTGCAGCAAAGGAAACGGGCTGAGCTCGAGGACTTCCGGTGCTCGTCCCAAGAAAACGCGAGCGGGAATGCCCCGGACTCAGTTTTCTCGTCCTGGGGTAAAAAGCGGTCCCCCGACGGTTTCTTCCCTTTGCTCCGTATTGGTCATAAGTCTTTCGATCTTCGGGTCTCGTGCTCCGAGGACTTCAACCCACACTCCTGGCATGCTCCCTGACACGTTTTCCGGAGGTATAGGTCGGGAAGCGAGCTCGTTGGAGGGAGAACTGTGGTGCGACCCAAAACGGTCCAAAAGATGGCCGAAGCTTCCAACGAGTGGCGAACGCTCGTCCGGTGTCAGAAACCACTGGAAATGCACTTGCAGCGAAGGAAACGGGCTGAGCTCGAGGACTTCCGGTGCTCGTCCCAAGAAAACGCGAGCGGGAATGCCCCGGACTCAGTTTTCTCGTCCTGGGGTAAAAAGCGGTCCCCCGACGGTTTCTTCCCTTTGCTCCGTATTGGTCATAAGTCTTTCGATCTTCGGGTCTCGTGCTCCGAGGACTTCAACCCACACTCCTGGCATGCTCCCTGACACGTTTTCCGGAGGTATAGGTCGGGAAGCGAGCTCGTTGGAGGGAGAACTGTGGTGCGACCCAAAACGGTCCAAAAGATGGCCGAAGCTTCCAACGAGCGGCGAACGCTCGTCCGGTGTCAGAAACCACTGGAAATGCACTTGCAGCGAAGGAAACGGGCTGAGCTCGAGGACTTCCGGTGCTCGTCCCAAGAAAACGCGAGCGGGAATGCCCCGGACTCAGTTTTCTCGTCCTGGGGTAAAAAGCGGTCCCCCGACGGTTTCTTCCCTTTGCTCCGTATTGGTCATAAGTCTTTCGATCTTCGGGTCTCGTGCTCCGAGGACTTCAACCCACACTCCTGGCATGCTCCCTGACACGTTTTCCGGAGGTATAGGTCGGGAAGCGAGCTCGTTGGAGGGAGAACTGTGGTGCGACCCAAAACGGTCCAAAAGATGGCCGAAGCTTCCAACGAGTGGCGAACGCTCGTCCGGTGTCAGAAACCACTGGAAATGCACTTGCAGCGAAGGAAACGGGCTGAGCTCGAGGACTTCCGGTGCTCGTCCCAAGAAAACGCGAGCGGGAATGCCCCGGACTCAGTTTTCTCGTCCTGGGGTAAAAAGCGGTCCCCCGACGGTTTCTTCCCTTTGCTCCGTATTGGTCATAAGTCTTTCGATCTTCGGGTCTCGTGCTCCGAGGACTTCAACCCACACTCCTGGCATGCTCCCTGACACGTTTTCCGGAGGTATAGGTCGGGAAGCGAGCTCGTTGGAGGGAGAACTGTGGTGCGACCCAAAACGGTCCAAAAGATGGCCGAAGCTTCCAACGAGCGGCGAACGCTCGTCCGGTGTCAGAAACCACTGGAAATGCACTTGCAGCGAAGGAAACGGGCTGAGCTCGAGGACTTCCGGTGCTCGTCCCAAGAAAACGCGAGCGGGAATGCCCCGGACTCAGTTTTCTCGTCCTGGGGTAAAAAGCGGTCCCCCGACGGTTTCTTCCCTTTGCTCCGTATTGGTCATAAGTCTTTCGATCTTCGGGTCTCGTGCTCCGAGGACTTCAACCCACACTCCTGGCATGCTCCCTGACACGTTTTCCGGAGGTATAGGTCGGGAAGCGAGCTCGTTGGAGGGAGAACTGTGGTGCGACCCAAAACGGTCCAAAAGATGGCCGAAGCTTCCAACGAGTGGCGAACGCTCGTCCGGTGTCAGAAACCACTGGAAATGCACTTGCAGCGAAGGAAACGGGCTGAGCTCGAGGACTTCCGGTGCTCGTACCAAGAAAACGCGAGCGGGAATGCCCCGGACTCAGTTTTCTCGTCCTGGGGTAAAAAGCGGCCCCCGACGGTTTCTTCCCTTTGCTCCGTATTGGTCATAAGTCTTTCGATCTTCGGGTCTCGTGCTCCGAGGACTTCAACCCACACTCCTGGCATGCTCCCTGACACGTTTTCCGGAGGTATAGGTCGGGAAGCGAGCTCGTTGGAGGGAGAACTGTGGTGCGACCCAAAACGGTCCAAAAGATGGCCGAAGCTTCCAACGAGCGGCGAACGCTCGTCCGGTGTCAGAAACCACTGGAAATGCACTTGCAGCGAAGGAAACGGGCTGAGCTCGAGGACTTCCGGTGCTCGTCCCAAGAAAACGCGAGCGGGAATGCCCCGGACTCAGTTTTCTCGTCCTGGGGTAAAAAGCGGTCCCCCGACGGTTTCTTCCCTTTGCTCCGTATTGGTCATAAGTCTTTCGATCTTCGGGTCTCGTGCTCCGAGGACTTCAACCCACACTCCTGGCATGCTCCCTGACACGTTTTCCGGAGGTATAGGTCGGGAAGCGAGCTCGTTGGAGGGAGAACTGTGGTGCGACCCAAAACGGTCCAAAAGATGGCCGAAGCTTCCAACGAGTGGCGAACGCTCGTCCGGTGTCAGAAACCACTGGAAATGCACTTGCAGCGAAGGAAACGGGCTGAGCTCGAGGACTTCCGGTGCTCGTCCCAAGAAAACGCGAGCGGGAATGCCCCGGACTCAGTTTTCTCGTCCTGGGGTAAAAAGCGGTCCCCCGACGGTTTCTTCCCTTTGCTCCGTATTGGTCATAAGTCTTTCGATCTTCGGGTCTCGTGCTCCGAGGACTTCAACCCACACTCCTGGCATGCTCCCTGACACGTTTTCCGGAGGTATAGGTCGGGAAGCGAGCTCGTTGGAGGGAGAACTGTGGTGCGACCCAAAACGGTCCAAAAGATGGCCGAAGCTTCCAACGAGCGGCGAACGCTCGTCCGGTGTCAGAAACCACTGGAAATGCACTTGCAGCGAAGGAAACGGGCTGAGCTCGAGGACTTCCGGTGCTCGTCCCAAGAAAACGCGAGCGGGAATGCCCCGGACTCAGTTTTCTCGTCCTGGGGTAAAAAGCGGTCCCCCGACGGTTTCTTCCCTTTGCTCCGTATTGGTCATAAGTCTTTCGATCTTCGGGTCTCGTGCTCCGAGGACTTCAACCCACACTCCTGGCATGCTCCCTGACACGTTTTCCGGAGGTATAGGTCGGGAAGCGAGCTCGTTGGAGGGAGAACTGTGGTGCGACCCAAAACGGTCCAAAAGATGGCCGAAGCTTCCAACGAGTGGCGAACGCTCGTCCGGTGTCAGAAACCACTGGAAATGCACTTGCAGCGAAGGAAACGGGCTGAGCTCGAGGACTTCCGGTGCTCGTACCAAGAAAACGCGAGCGGGAATGCCCCGGACTCAGTTTTCTCGTCCTGGGGTAAAAAGCGGCCCCCGACGGTTTCTTCCCTTTGCTCCGTATTGGTCATAAGTCTTTCGATCTTCGGGTCTCGTGCTCCGAGGACTTCAACCCACACTCCTGGCATGCTCCCTGACACGTTTTCCGGAGGTATAGGTCGGGAAGCGAGCTCGTTGGAGGGAGAACTGTGGTGCGACCCAAAACGGTCCAAAAGATGGCCGAAGCTTCCAACGAGCGGCGAACGCTCGTCCGGTGTCAGAAACCACTGGAAATGCACTTGCAGCGAAGGAAACGGGCTGAGCTCGAGGACTTCCGGTGCTCGTCCCAAGAAAACGCGAGCGGGAATGCCCCGGACTCAGTTTTCTCGTCCTGGGGTAAAAAGCGGTCCCCCGACGGTTTCTTCCCTTTGCTCCGTATTGGTCATAAGTCTTTCGATCTTCGGGTCTCGTGCTCCGAGGACTTCAACCCACACTCCTGGCATGCTCCCTGACACGTTTTCCGGAGGTATAGGTCGGGACGCGAGCTCGTTGGAGGGAGAACTGTGGTGCGACCCAAAACGGTCCAAAAGATGGCCGAAGCTTCCAACGAGTGGCGAACGCTCGTCCGGTGTCAGAAACCACTGGAAATGCACTTGCAGCGAAGGAAACGGGCTGAGCTCGAGGACTTCCGGTGCTCGTCCCAAGAAAACGCGAGCGGGAATGCCCCGGACTCAGTTTTCTCGTCCTGGGGTAAAAAGCGGTCCCCCGACGGTTTCTTCCCTTTGCTCCGTATTGGTCATAAGTCTTTCGATCTTCGGGTCTCGTGCTCCGAGGACTTCAACCCACACTCCTGGCATGCTCCCTGACACGTTTTCCGGAGGTATAGGTCGGGAAGCGAGCTCGTTGGAGGGAGAACTGTGGTGCGACCCAAAACGGTCCAAAAGATGGCCGAAGCTTCCAACGAGCGGCGAACGCTCGTCCGGTGTCAGAAACCACTGGAAATGCACTTGCAGCGAAGGAAACGGGCTGAGCTCGAGGACTTCCGGTGCTCGTCCCAAGAAAACGCGAGCGGGAATGCCCCGGACTCAGTTTTCTCGTCCTGGGGTAAAAAGCGGTCCCCCGACGGTTTCTTCCCTTTGCTCCGTATTGGTCATAAGTCTTTCGATCTTCGGGTCTCGTGCTCCGAGGACTTCAACCCACACTCCTGGCATGCTCCCTGACACGTTTTCCGGAGGTATAGGTCGGGAAGCGAGCTCGTTGGAGGGAGAACTGTGGTGTGACCCAAAACGGTCCAAAAGATGGCCGAAGCTTCCAACGAGTGGCGAACGCTCGTCCGGTGTCAGAAACCACTGGAAATGCACTTGCAGCGAAGGAAACGGGCTGAGCTCGAGGACTTCCGGTGCTCGTCCCAAGAAAACGCGAGCGGGAATGCCCCGGACTCAGTTTTCTCGTCCTGGGGTAAAAAGCGGTCCCCCGACGGTTTCTTCCCTTTGCTCCGTATTGGTCATAAGTCTTTCGATCTTCGGGTCTCGTGCTCCGAGGACTTCAACCCACACTCCTGGCATGCTCCCTGACACGTTTTCCGGAGGTATAGGTCGGGAAGCGAGCTCGTTGGAGGGAGAACTGTGGTGCGACCCAAAACGGTCCAAAAGATGGCCGAAGCTTCCAACGAGCGGCGAACGCTCGTCCGGTGTCAGAAACCACTGGAAATGCACTTGCAGCGAAGGAAACGGGCTGAGCTCGAGGACTTCCGGTGCTCGTCCCAAGAAAACGCGAGCGGGAATGCCCCGGACTCAGTTTTCTCGTCCTGGGGTAAAAAGCGGTCCCCCGACGGTTTCTTCCCTTTGCTCCGTATTGGTCATAAGTCTTTCGATCTTCGGGTCTCGTGCTCCGAGGACTTCAACCCACACTCCTGGCATGCTCCCTGACACGTTTTCCGGAGGTATAGGTCGGGAAGCGAGCTCGTTGGAGGGAGAACTGTGGTGCGACCCAAAACGGTCCAAAAGATGGCCGAAGCTTCCAACGAGTGGCGAACGCTCGTCCGGTGTCAGAAACCACTGGAAATGCACTTGCAGCGAAGGAAACGGGCTGAGCTCGAGGACTTCCGGTGCTCGTCCCAAGAAAACGCGAGCGGGAATGCCCCGGACTCAGTTTTCTCGTCCTGGGGTAAAAAGCGGTCCCCCGACGGTTTCTTCCCTTTGCTCCGTATTGGTCATAAGTCTTTCGATCTTCGGGTCTCGTGCTCCGAGGACTTCAACCCACACTCCTGGCATGCTCCCTGACACGTTTTCCGGAGGTATAGGTCGGGAAGCGAGCTCGTTGGAGGGAGAACTGTGGTGCGACCCAAAACGGTCCAAAAGATGGCCGAAGCTTCCAACGAGTGGCGAACGCTCGTCCGGTGTCAGAAACCACTGGAAATGCACTTGCAGCGAAGGAAACGGGCTGAGCTCGAGGACTTCCGGTGCTCGTCCCAAGAAAACGCGAGCGGGAATGCCCCGGACTCAGTTTTCTCGTCCTGGGGTAAAAAGCGGTCCCCCGACGGTTTCTTCCCTTTGCTCCGTATTGGTCATAAGTCTTTCGATCTTCGGGTCTCGTGCTCCGAGGACTTCAACCCACACTCCTGGCATGCTCCCTGACACGTTTTCCGGAGGTATAGGTCGGGAAGCGAGCTCGTTGGAGGGAGAACTGTGGTGCGACCCAAAACGGTCCAAAAGATGGCCGAAGCTTCCAACGAGCGGCGAACGCTCGTCCGGTGTCAGAAACCACTGGAAATGCACTTGCAGCGAAGGAAACGGGCTGAGCTCGAGGACTTCCGGTGCTCGTCCCAAGAAAACGCGAGCGGGAATGCCCCGGACTCAGTTTTCTCGTCCTGGGGTAAAAAGCGGTCCCCCGACGGTTTCTTCCCTTTGCTCCGTATTGGTCATAAGTCTTTCGATCTTCGGGTCTCGTGCTCCGAGGACTTCAACCCACACTCCTGGCATGCTCCCTGACACGTTTTCCGGAGGTATAGGTCGGGAAGCGAGCTCGTTGGAGGGAGAACTGTGGTGCGACCCAAAACGGTCCAAAAGATGGCCGAAGCTTCCAACGAGCGGCGAACGCTCGTCCGGTGTCAGAAACCACTGGAAATGCACTTGCAGCGAAGGAAACGGGCTGAGCTCGAGGACTTCCGGTGCTCGTCCCAAGAAAACGCGAGCGGGAATGCCCCGGACTCAGTTTTCTCGTCCTGGGGTAAAAAGCGGTCCCCCGACGGTTTCTTCCCTTTGCTCCGTATTGGTCATAAGTCTTTCGATCTTCGGGTCTCGTGCTCCGAGGACTTCAACCCACACTCCTGGCATGCTCCCTGACACGTTTTCCGGAGGTATAGGTCGGGAAGCGAGCTCGTTGGAGGGAGAACTGTGGTGCGACCCAAAACGGTCCAAAAGATGGCCGAAGCTTCCAACGAGCGGCGAACGCTCGTCCGGTGTCAGAAACCACTGGAAATGCACTTGCAGCGAAGGAAACGGGCTGAGCTCGAGGACTTCCGGTGCTCGTCCCAAGAAAACGCGAGCGGGAATGCCCCGGACTCAGTTTTCTCGTCCTGGGGTAAAAAGCGGTCCCCCGACGGTTTCTTCCCTTTGCTCCGTATTGGTCGTAAGTCTTTCGATCTTCGGGTCTCGTGCTCCGAGGACTTCAACCCACACTCCTGGCATGCTCCCTGACACGTTTTCCGGAGGTATAGGTCGGGAAGCGAGCTCGTTGGAGGGAGAACTGTGGTGCGACCCAAAACGGTCCAAAAGATGGCCGAAGCTTCCAACGAGTGGCGAACGCTCGTCCGGTGTCAGAAACCACTGGAAATGCACTTGCAGCGAAGGAAACGGGCTGAGCTCGAGGACTTCCGGTGCTCGTCCCAAGAAAACGCGAGCGGGAATGCCCCGGACTCAGTTTTCTCGTCCTGGGGTAAAAAGCGGTCCCCCGACGGTTTCTTCCCTTTGCTCCGTATTGGTCATAAGTCTTTCGATCTTCGGGTCTCGTGCTCCGAGGACTTCAACCCACACTCCTGGCATGCTCCCTGACACGTTTTCCGGAGGTATAGGTCGGGAAGCGAGCTCGTTGGAGGGAGAACTGTGGTGCGACCCAAAACGGTCCAAAAGATGGCCGAAGCTTCCAACGAGTGGCGAACGCTCGTCCGGTGTCAGAAACCACTGGAAATGCACTTGCAGCGAAGGAAACGGGCTGAGCTCGAGGACTTCCGGTGCTCGTCCCAAGAAAACGCGAGCGGGAATGCCCCGGACTCAGTTTTCTCGTCCTGGGGTAAAAAGCGGTCCCCCGACGGTTTCTTCCCTTTGCTCCGTATTGGTCATAAGTCTTTCGATCTTCGGGTCTCGTGCTCCGAGGACTTCAACCCACACTCCTGGCATGCTCCCTGACACGTTTTCCGGAGGTATAGGTCGGGAAGCGAGCTCGTTGGAGGGAGAACTGTGGTGCGACCCAAAACGGTCCAAAAGATGGCCGAAGCTTCCAACGAGTGGCGAACGCTCGTCCGGTGTCAGAAACCACTGGAAATGCACTTGCAGCGAAGGAAACGGGCTGAGCTCGAGGACTTCCGGTGCTCGTCCCAAGAAAACGCGAGCGGGAATGCCCCGGACTCAGTTTTCTCGTCCTGGGGTAAAAAGCGGTCCCCCGACGGTTTCTTCCCTTTGCTCCGTATTGGTCATAAGTCTTTCGATCTTCGGGTCTCGTGCTCCGAGGACTTCAACCCACACTCCTGGCATGCTCCCTGACACGTTTTCCGGAGGTATAGGTCGGGAAGCGAGCTCGTTGGAGGGAGAACTGTGGTGCGACCCAAAACGGTCCAAAAGATGGCCGAAGCTTCCAACGAGTGGCGAACGCTCGTCCGGTGTCAGAAACCACTGGAAATGCACTTGCAGCGAAGGAAACGGGCTGAGCTCGAGGACTTCCAGTGCTCGTCCCAAGAAAACGCGAGCGGGAATGCCCCGGACTCAGTTTTCTCGTCCTGGGGTAGAAAGCGGTCCCCCGACGGTTTCTTCCCTTTGCTCCGTATTGGTCATAAGTCTTTCGATCTTCGGGTCTCGTGCTCCGAGGACTTCAACCCACACTCCTGGCATGCTCCCTGACACGTTTTCCGGAGGTATAGGTCGGGAAGCGAGCTCGTTGGAGGGAGAACTGTGGTGCGACCCAAAACGGTCCAAAAGATGGCCGAAGCTTCCAACGAGTGGCGAACGCTCGTCCGGTGTCAGAAACCACTGGAAATGCACTTGCAGCGAAGGAAACGGGCTGAGCTCGAGGACTTCCGGTGCTCGTCCCAAGAAAACGCGAGCGGGAATGCCCCGGACTCAGTTTTCTCGTCCTGGGGTAAAAAGCGGTCCCCCGACGGTTTCTTCCCTTTGCTCCGTATTGGTCATAAGTCTTTCGATCTTCGGGTCTCGTGCTCCGAGGACTTCAACCCACACTCCTGGCATGCTCCCTGACACGTTTTCCGGAGGTATAGGTCGGGAAGCGAGCTCGTTGGAGGGAGAACTGTGGTGCGACCCAAAACGGTCCAAAAGATGGCCGAAGCTTCCAACGAGTGGCGAACGCTCGTCCGGTGTCAGAAACCACTGGAAATGCACTTGCAGCGAAGGAAACGGGCTGAGCTCGAGGACTTCCGGTGCTCGTCCCAAGAAAACGCGAGCGGGAATGCCCCGGACTCAGTTTTCTCGTCCTGGGGTAAAAAGCGGTCCCCCGACGGTTTCTTCCCTTTGCTCCGTATTGGTCATAAGTCTTTCGATCTTCGGGTCTCGTGCTCCGAGGACTTCAACCCACACTCCTGGCATGCTCCCTGACACGTTTTCCGGAGGTATAGGTCGGGAAGCGAGCTCGTTGGAGGGAGAACTGTGGTGCGACCCAAAACGGTCCAAAAGATGGCCGAAGCTTCCAACGAGTGGCGAACGCTCGTCCGGTGTCAGAAACCACTGGAAATGCACTTGCAGCGAAGGAAACGGGCTGAGCTCGAGGACTTCCGGTGCTCGTCCCAAGAAAACGCGAGCGGGAATGCCCCGGACTCAGTTTTCTCGTCCTGGGGTAAAAAGCGGTCCCCCGACGGTTTCTTCCCTTTGCTCCGTATTGGTCATAAGTCTTTCGATCTTCGGGTCTCGTGCTCCGAGGACTTCAACCCACACTCCTGGCATGCTCCCTGACACGTTTTCCGGAGGTATAGGTCGGGAAGCGAGCTCGTTGGAGGGAGAACTGTGGTGCGACCCAAAACGGTCCAAAAGATGGCCGAAGCTTCCAACGAGTGGCGAACGCTCGTCCGGTGTCAGAAACCACTGGAAATGCACTTGCAGCGAAGGAAACGGGCTGAGCTCGAGGACTTCCGGTGCTCGTCCCAAGAAAACGCGAGCGGGAATGCCCCGGACTCAGTTTTCTCGTCCTGGGGTAAAAAGCGGTCCCCCGACGGTTTCTTCCCTTTGCTCCGTATTGGTCATAAGTCTTTCGATCTTCGGGTCTCGTGCTCCGAGGACTTCAACCCACACTCCTGGCATGCTCCCTGACACGTTTTCCGGAGGTATAGGTCGGGAAGCGAGCTCGTTGGAGGGAGAACTGTGGTGCGACCCAAAACGGTCCAAAAGATGGCCGAAGCTTCCAACGAGTGGCGAACGCTCGTCCGGTGTCAGAAACCACTGGAAATGCACTTGCAGCGAAGGAAACGGGCTGAGCTCGAGGACTTCCGGTGCTCGTCCCAAGAAAACGCGAGCGGGAATGCCCCGGACTCAGTTTTCTCGTCCTGGGGTAAAAAGCGGTCCCCCGACGGTTTCTTCCCTTTGCTCCGTATTGGTCATAAGTCTTTCGATCTTCGGGTCTCGTGCTCCGAGGACTTCAACCCACACTCCTGGCATGCTCCCTGACACGTTTTCCGGAGGTATAGGTCGGGAAGCGAGCTCGTTGGAGGGAGAACTGTGGTGCGACCCAAAACGGTCCAAAAGATGGCCGAAGCTTCCAACGAGTGGCGAACGCTCGTCCGGTGTCAGAAACCACTGGAAATGCACTTGCAGCGAAGGAAACGGGCTGAGCTCGAGGACTTCCGGTGCTCGTCCCAAGAAAACGCGAGCGGGAATGCCCCGGACTCAGTTTTCTCGTCCTGGGGTAAAAAGCGGTCCCCCGACGGTTTCTTCCCTTTGCTCCGTATTGGTCATAAGTCTTTCGATCTTCGGGTCTCGTGCTCCGAGGACTTCAACCCACACTCCTGGCATGCTCCCTGACACGTTTTCCGGAGGTATAGGTCGGGAAGCGAGCTCGTTGGAGGGAGAACTGTGGTGCGACCCAAAACGGTCCAAAAGATGGCCGAAGCTTCCAACGAGTGGCGAACGCTCGTCCGGTGTCAGAAACCACTGGAAATGCACTTGCAGCGAAGGAAACGGGCTGAGCTCGAGGACTTCCGGTGCTCGTCCCAAGAAAACGCGAGCGGGAATGCCCCGGACTCAGTTTTCTCGTCCTGGGGTAAAAAGCGGTCCCCCGACGGTTTCTTCCCTTTGCTCCGTATTGGTCATAAGTCTTTCGATCTTCGGGTCTCGTGCTCCGAGGACTTCAACCCACACTCCTGGCATGCTCCCTGACACGTTTTCCGGAGGTATAGGTCGGGAAGCGAGCTCGTTGGAGGGAGAACTGTGGTGCGACCCAAAACGGTCCAAAAGATGGCCGAAGCTTCCAACGAGTGGCGAACGCTCGTCCGGTGTCAGAAACCACTGGAAATGCACTTGCAGCGAAGGAAACGGGCTGAGCTCGAGGACTTCCGGTGCTCGTCCCAAGAAAACGCGAGCGGGAATGCCCCGGACTCAGTTTTCTCGTCCTGGGGTAAAAAGCGGTCCCCCGACGGTTTCTTCCCTTTGCTCCGTATTGGTCATAAGTCTTTCGATCTTCGGGTCTCGTGCTCCGAGGACTTCAACCCACACTCCTGGCATGCTCCCTGACACGTTTTCCGGAGGTATAGGTCGGGAAGCGAGCTCGTTGGAGGGAGAACTGTGGTGCGACCCAAAACGGTCCAAAAGATGGCCGAAGCTTCCAACGAGTGGCGAACGCTCGTCCGGTGTCAGAAACCACTGGAAATGCACTTGCAGCGAAGGAAACGGGCTGAGCTCGAGGACTTCCGGTGCTCGTCCCAAGAAAACGCGAGCGGGAATGCCCCGGACTCAGTTTTCTCGTCCTGGGGTAAAAAGCGGTCCCCCGACGGTTTCTTCCCTTTGCTCCGTATTGGTCATAAGTCTTTCGATCTTCGGGTCTCGTGCTCCGAGGACTTCAACCCACACTCCTGGCATGCTCCCTGACACGTTTTCCGGAGGTATAGGTCGGGAAGCGAGCTCGTTGGAGGGAGAACTGTGGTGCGACCCAAAACGGTCCAAAAGATGGCCGAAGCTTCCAACGAGTGGCGAACGCTCGTCCGGTGTCAGAAACCACTGGAAATGCACTTGCAGCGAAGGAAACGGGCTGAGCTCGAGGACTTCCGGTGCTCGTCCCAAGAAAACGCGAGCGGGAATGCCCCGGACTCAGTTTTCTCGTCCTGGGGTAAAAAGCGGTCCCCCGACGGTTTCTTCCCTTTGCTCCGTATTGGTCATAAGTCTTTCGATCTTCGGGTCTCGTGCTCCGAGGACTTCAACCCACACTCCTGGCATGCTCCCTGACACGTTTTCCGGAGGTATAGGTCGGGAAGCGAGCTCGTTGGAGGGAGAACTGTGGTGCGACCCAAAACGGTCCAAAAGATGGCCGAAGCTTCCAACGAGTGGCGAACGCTCGTCCGGTGTCAGAAACCACTGGAAATGCACTTGCAGCGAAGGAAACGGGCTGAGCTCGAGGACTTCCGGTGCTCGTCCCAAGAAAACGCGAGCGGGAATGCCCCGGACTCAGTTTTCTCGTCCTGGGGTAAAAAGCGGTCCCCCGACGGTTTCTTCCCTTTGCTCCGTATTGGTCATAAGTCTTTCGATCTTCGGGTCTCGTGCTCCGAGGACTTCAACCCACACTCCTGGCATGCTCCCTGACACGTTTTCCGGAGGTATAGGTCGGGAAGCGAGCTCGTTGGAGGGAGAACTGTGGTGCGACCCAAAACGGTCCAAAAGATGGCCGAAGCTTCCAACGAGTGGCGAACGCTCGTCCGGTGTCAGAAACCACTGGAAATGCACTTGCAGCGAAGGAAACGGGCTGAGCTCGAGGACTTCCGGTGCTCGTCCCAAGAAAACGCGAGCGGGAATGCCCCGGACTCAGTTTTCTCGTCCTGGGGTAAAAAGCGGTCCCCCGACGGTTTCTTCCCTTTGCTCCGTATTGGTCATAAGTCTTTCGATCTTCGGGTCTCGTGCTCCGAGGACTTCAACCCACACTCCTGGCATGCTCCCTGACACGTTTTCCGGAGGTATAGGTCGGGAAGCGAGCTCGTTGGAGGGAGAACTGTGGTGCGACCCAAAACGGTCCAAAAGATGGCCGAAGCTTCCAACGAGTGGCGAACGCTCGTCCGGTGTCAGAAACCACTGGAAATGCACTTGCAGCGAAGGAAACGGGCTGAGCTCGAGGACTTCCGGTGCTCGTCCCAAGAAAACGCGAGCGGGAATGCCCCGGACTCAGTTTTCTCGTCCTGGGGTAAAAAGCGGTCCCCCGACGGTTTCTTCCCTTTGCTCCGTATTGGTCATAAGTCTTTCGATCTTCGGGTCTCGTGCTCCGAGGACTTCAACCCACACTCCTGGCATGCTCCCTGACACGTTTTCCGGAGGTATAGGTCGGGAAGCGAGCTCGTTGGAGGGAGAACTGTGGTGCGACCCAAAACGGTCCAAAAGATGGCCGAAGCTTCCAACGAGTGGCGAACGCTCGTCCGGTGTCAGAAACCACTGGAAATGCACTTGCAGCGAAGGAAACGGGCTGAGCTCGAGGACTTCCGGTGCTCGTCCCAAGAAAACGCGAGCGGGAATGCCCCGGACTCAGTTTTCTCGTCCTGGGGTAAAAAGCGGTCCCCCGACGGTTTCTTCCCTTTGCTCCGTATTGGTCATAAGTCTTTCGATCTTCGGGTCTCGTGCTCCGAGGACTTCAACCCACACTCCTGGCATGCTCCCTGACACGTTTTCCGGAGGTATAGGTCGGGAAGCGAGCTCGTTGGAGGGAGAACTGTGGTGCGACCCAAAACGGTCCAAAAGATGGACGAAGCTTCCAACGAGTGGCGAACGCTCGTCCGGTGTCAGAAACCACTGGAAATGCACTTGCAGCGAAGGAAACGGGCTGAGCTCGAGGACTTCCGGTGCTCGTCCCAAGAAAACGCGAGCGGGAATGCCCCGGACTCAGTTTTCTCGTCCTGGGGTAAAAAGCGGTCCCCCGACGGTTTCTTCCCTTTGCTCCGTATTGGTCATAAGTCTTTCGATCTTCGGGTCTCGTGCTCCGAGGACTTCAACCCACACTCCTGGCATGCTCCCTGACACGTTTTCCGGAGGTATAGGTCGGGAAGCGAGCTCGTTGGAGGGAGAACTGTGGTGCGACCCAAAACGGTCCAAAAGATGGCCGAAGCTTCCAACGAGTGGCGAACGCTCGTCCGGTGTCAGAAACCACTGGAAATGCACTTGCAGCGAAGGAAACGGGCTGAGCTCGAGGACTTCCGGTGCTCGTCCCAAGAAAACGCGAGCGGGAATGCCCCGGACTCAGTTTTCTCGTCCTGGGGTAAAAAGCGGTCCCCCGACGGTTTCTTCCCTTTGCTCCGTATTGGTCATAAGTCTTTCGATCTTCGGGTCTCGTGCTCCGAGGACTTCAACCCACACTCCTGGCATGCTCCCTGACACGTTTTCCGGAGGTATAGGTCGGGAAGCGAGCTCGTTGGAGGGAGAACTGTGGTGCGACCCAAAACGGTCCAAAAGATGGCCGAAGCTTCCAACGAGTGGCGAACGCTCGTCCGGTGTCAGAAACCACTGGAAATGCACTTGCAGCGAAGGAAACGGGCTGAGCTCGAGGACTTCCGGTGCTCGTCCCAAGAAAACGCGAGCGGGAATGCCCCGGACTCAGTTTTCTCGTCCTGGGGTAAAAAGCGGTCCCCCGACGGTTTCTTCCCTTTGCTCCGTATTGGTCATAAGTCTTTCGATCTTCGGGTCTCGTGCTCCGAGGACTTCAACCCACACTCCTGGCATGCTCCCTGACACGTTTTCCGGAGGTATAGGTCGGGAAGCGAGCTCGTTGGAGGGAGAACTGTGGTGCGACCCAAAACGGTCCAAAAGATGGCCGAAGCTTCCAACGAGTGGCGAACGCTCGTCCGGTGTCAGAAACCACTGGAAATGCACTTGCAGCGAAGGAAACGGGCTGAGCTCGAGGACTTCCGGTGCTCGTCCCAAGAAAACGCGAGCGGGAATGCCCCGGACTCAGTTTTCTCGTCCTGGGGTAAAAAGCGGTCCCCCGACGGTTTCTTCCCTTTGCTCCGTATTGGTCATAAGTCTTTCGATCTTCGGGTCTCGTGCTCCGAGGACTTCAACCCACACTCCTGGCATGCTCCCTGACACGTTTTCCGGAGGTATAGGTCGGGAAGCGAGCTCGTTGGAGGGAGAACTGTGGTGCGACCCAAAACGGTCCAAAAGATGGCCGAAGCTTCCAACGAGTGGCGAACGCTCGTCCGGTGTCAGAAACCACTGGAAATGCACTTGCAGCGAAGGAAACGGGCTGAGCTCGAGGACTTCCGGTGCTCGTCCCAAGAAAACGCGAGCGGGAATGCCCCGGACTCAGTTTTCTCGTCCTGGGGTAAAAAGCGGTCCCCCGACGGTTTCTTCCCTTTGCTCCGTATTGGTCATAAGTCTTTCGATCTTCGGGTCTCGTGCTCCGAGGACTTCAACCCACACTCCTGGCATGCTCCCTGACACGTTTTCCGGAGGTATAGGTCGGGAAGCGAGCTCGTTGGAGGGAGAACTGTGGTGCGACCCAAAACGGTCCAAAAGATGGCCGAAGCTTCCAACGAGTGGCGAACGCTCGTCCGGTGTCAGAAACCACTGGAAATGCACTTGCAGCGAAGGAAACGGGCTGAGCTCGAGGACTTCCGGTGCTCGTCCCAAGAAAACGCGAGCGGGAATGCCCCGGACTCAGTTTTCTCGTCCTGGGGTAAAAAGCGGTCCCCCCCGACGGTTTCTTCCCTTTGCTCCGTATTGGTCATAAGTCTTTCGATCTTCGGGTCTCGTGCTCCGAGGACTTCAACCCACACTCCTGGCATGCTCCCTGACACGTTTTCCGGAGGTATAGGTCGGGAAGCGAGCTCGTTGGAGGGAGAACTGTGGTGCGACCCAAAACGGTCCAAAAGATGGCCGAAGCTTCCAACGAGTGGCGAACGCTCGTCCGGTGTCAGAAACCACTGGAAATGCACTTGCAGCGAAGGAAACGGGCTGAGCTCGAGGACTTCCGGTGCTCGTCCCAAGAAAACGCGAGCGGGAATGCCCCGGACTCAGTTTTCTCGTCCTGGGGGTAAAAAGCGGTCCCCCCGACGGTTTCTTCCCTTTGCTCCGTATTGGTCATAAGTCTTTCGATCTTCGGGTCTCGTGCTCCGAGGACTTCAACCCACACTCCTGGCATGCTCCCTGACACGTTTTCCGGAGGTATAGGTCGGGAAGCGAGCTCGTTGGAGGGAGAACTGTGGTGCGACCCAAAACGGTCCAAAAGATGGCCGAAGCTTCCAACGAGTGGCGAACGCTCGTCCGGTGTCAGAAACCACTGGAAATGCACTTGCAGCGAAGGAAACGGGCTGAGCTCGAGGACTTCCGGTGCTCGTCCCAAGAAAACGCGAGCGGGAATGCCTCGGACTCAGTTTTCCTCGTCCTGGGGTAAAAAGCGGTCCCCCCGACGGTTTCTTCCCTTTGCTCCGTATTGGTCATAAGTCTTTCGATCTTCGGGTCTCGTGCTCCGAGGACTTCAACCCACACTCCTGGCATGCTCCCTGACACGTTTTCCGGAGGTATAGGTCGGGAAGCGAGCTCGTTGGAGGGAGAACTGTGGTGCGACCCAAAACGGTCCAAAAGATGGCCGAAGCTTCCAACGAGTGGCGAACGCTCGTCCGGTGTCAGAAACCACTGGAAATGCACTTGCAGCGAAGGAAACGGGCTGAGCTCGAGGACTTCCGGTGCTCGTCCCAAGAAAACGCGAGCGGGAATGCCCCGGACTCAGTTTTCTCGTCCTGGGGTAAAAAGCGGTCCCCCGACGGTTTCTTCCCTTTGCTCCGTATTGGTCATAAGTCTTTCGATCTTCGGGTCTCGTGCTCCGAGGACTTCAACCCACACTCCTGGCATGCTCCCTGACACGTTTTCCGGAGGTATAGGTCGGGAAGCGAGCTCGTTGGAGGGAGAACT